>NW_015386333.1:3436398-3455923 GCF_001527695.2 Protobothrops mucrosquamatus
GAAGATTTGGATGCAAAAGAAATGGAGTTGATGTTAAATCTTATAACGGCTGCAAGATTATTAATTGCTCAATATTGGAAAATGAAAGGTCTACCTACTATAGAAGATTGGGTAGTTAAAGTCTCAAACTTAGCTGAAATGGCCAAGATTTCCGCTTATGTGAAGGACTATTCACAAGAAAGATATATATTGGTTTGGATAAGATGGATTGATTATATTGAGTTGAAATATGGAACAAAAAATATCATCTGGTTTTTGAATGAACTTCTGATTTTTAATATTTAAAATTATGTTAATATTATGGCGTTTAATAATTGTATATTTGTTTTAAAAGAGAGTTAAAGGAAGTTATAGATTTGTTAGATTAATAGTTGGTTAATGTTAGTTAGATTATGATTATTTTATTGTTAATCCTGTGATTGGCTCTGGGAAGTGAGGGGGGGGAGGGATGGAGGGTTGGGTTTGGGGGGAGGGGGGGATTTATATTGTAAAATTTTATAAAACTTTCAATTAAAAAAAAAAAATAATAATTGCTGCTCCCAAAATGGCACCTGATTCTACAATGGCATCATATAGCCTCTGAAATAGGAAGGCCATGACACGAATCAGTTGAGTTTCCTTCCCAAAGGTGATCTTTGAAAAAGATAAGTGAAGCGAGTTATAACTGTAGGTAAGAGGAGATCCAAGGTTGTGGGATCCAATTGGGTGGGAAGCAGGCCCGTGAGCCATAGCTAGCTGAAAGATAGGCCTAATAGACCCAGTGGGTAAGATGAAGGAAAAGATATATAGGTGGGGGCAGTTTCAGCATCCCTGTGGTTGATAAGATGGGTGAATTGCCAAATTTTGTTCCATGTGACTGCAGGCAACTAAGGTGGCCATAATTTTAAGTACAGGTTGTGTGTTCCTTCAGTGCTGTCATAATTTTGAATGGTTACTGAATGAATGGTTGTAAGTCAAGGTCTATCTGTAGCTATCTATCTCATTTGATCCTTCCACTAAAAATAACATGGATCAAATAAGATGAGACATGGCAGAAATAAAGATGGATTGCTCTGTTGAGATGAAGATTAGCAAGCAGAAACTCACATACTTGGGCATGTATAGCATATATAGTATAGACTTGATAAATAATTCAGCTTAGCAAATCTGAGGGAAACAGAGAAAAGATAAGATAGATGGGAAGGATAGGAAAGATTACTCAAAAATCTTCAAAAGAGCCAAAGATTAGAAGTTGATTAGAAATACAGGTAGTCCTCAAGTTATGAATGTAATGGAGCCTGCCCATTCCATTCATAACTCGAGGATTTATAGGAATGAATCTCATAGCTTGAATGAGATCACTCCCTGCTTTTGCCCACTCATTCGCTAATTTAATGCGTGGGCGAATGTGTGGCTCGTTTAGTGAACATGAGATATCTCAGGGTAGGGAACGCCATGGGGGGGCCTAGTGATGGAACAGGCCATGGGGGGGCCTAATGATGGAACAGGCCACCTGCTTCAGGTCAAGGCCTCCCCTGACCCACTGAAATACCTCATTCTCCCTCCCCTGGAGTCCCCACAATTGCTCCCCCCCATCCAGCTTGCCAGGTCACTTATCTTGTGAAAATCTGTCTCCTCTCCAGCCAGTTTCTTTGTCTGCTCCTGCGAGAGCAGAGGGAGAGCAGGACGAGTGCGCCCTGCTCAGCTTCTGTGACTCATTGAGCTGCCAGCCATTTCTGGAGTAGCAGGCCGCCTCGGTGAGTCACTTCCAAAAGCTTCAGCCTTGGCGCAGAAAAGCGTTTGCACACCGAACACAGGTTTGGGACAACCAAATCACATTGCTTTAAACCTCCTGTTGGCATGCAAACACTTTTTGCCCAGAGCCTGGAAGCTTCTGGATGCCCTGATCTTGCGGGCAGGCAGGCACCCATTATCTGCAAAAGCAGATGGCCTGAGCACAAGATCATAGCCTGAGCACAAGATTCAGCCTCTGGAGGAGGCCTCTGTCCCCCAGAATGGAGGTGTGTGTGGGGGCAGCCGCATGACTCCGGGGGCCCATTCTGGGCATCAGAGGCCTACTATAGGCCTCCACTGTTCAGAATGGAGGTTGGGGCAGCTGCATGGCTCTGGAGGGCGGTTCTGGGTGTCGGAGGCCTCCTCCAGGCCTCTGCCACCCAGAAAGGAGGTCGGGGAATGGTGCGTGGTGAATGTTGTAGTGCGTCTGCAGTCGTTCGTAAGGGTGAACAACTGCCGTGATATAGCAACATTCGTAAATCCGGGACTTTTTTGTAAATGCTAGGGGCGCTTATCGGGTAACTTTGAACGTTTACTAAGGGAACGTTCATAACTTGAGGATTACCTGTATGTAAAGTCTTCAGAAGCAATACTTTGAAATAGACAAAAATACATGAAAAATTTCTTGTCATATATTTTATTTTTGCCATTTATTTTAATATCTGATGAATTGGCAAGGCTGACAATAAAAAGATATCCAAGAAAAGTAATCCCCCAAATGAGAAACTCAAGGCTTACATGGATGAATAAAAGACAGCTGAAATACCACCAAATTCTGACAGTGAAGAAAAGTTGGTTGGGGAGAACATTGCCTCCATCAGAAGGTGCAAAAGCTGAGTGCCAACCCAAAAAAAGCCTTAAGGGTGACTAGAAAGAAAACCTGATTAAATAACTGAATTAAATAATCTTAATTATATAACTTAATTAAATAATCACCAGGACCAGATGGATTACACCCCAAGGTTCTCAAGGAACTGGCAGATGTGATCTCAGAACCACTGAACTATATTTTTCAAAGATCTTGGAGCACTGGGGAACTACCAGAGGACTGGAAAAGAGCTGATGTAGTTCCCATCTTCAAAAAAGGAAAGAAAATGGATCCAGGAAATTACAGACCTATCAGCCTGACTTCAACACCTGGGAAGATTCTGGAAAAGATAATCAAACAACGAATCAGCGAACACCTAGAGGCAAACAAAGTCATTACTAAAAGCCAACATGGGTTTGTCAAAAACAGATCATGCCAGACAAACCTTATTGCATTCTTTGACCAAGTGACAAAATTAGTGGATCAGAGGAATGCTGTGAATATAATTTACTTGGACTTCAGTAAGGCATTTGATAAAGTAGATCACAACCTACTACTCGATAAGATAGAAAAATGTGGGTTAGACAGCATCACCACCAGATGGATTCGTAGCTGGCTGACCGGCCGTACTCAGCATGTGGTCCTCAATGGAACCGCATCTACATGGAGGGAAGTGTGTAGTGGGTTGCCCCAGGGCTCTGTTCTAGGCCCAGTGCTCTTCAACATCTTCATCAATGATTTGGACGAGGGGATAGATGGGGAACTCATCAAATTTGCAGATGACACCAAGCTGGCAGGAATAGCCAACACTCCAGAAGACAGGCTTAAGATACAGGAGGACCTGGACAGACTTGAACACTGGGCGCTATTTAACAAAATGAAATTAAGGGTCTACATTTAGGCAAGAAAAACCAAATGCACAGGTATAGTATAGGGGGTACCTTGCTCAATAGTAGTAACTGTGAGAGGGATCTCGGAGTCCTAGTGGACAATCACTTAAATATGAGCCAGCAGTGTGCTGCAGCTGCCAAAAAAGCCAACACAGTGCTGGGCTGCATTAACAGAGGGATAGAATCAAGATCACGTGAAGTATCAATACCACTTTACAATGCCTTGGTAAGGCCACACTTGGAATACTGCATCCAGTTTTGGTCACCACGATGTAAAAAAGATGTTGAGACTCTAGAAAGAGTACAGAGAAGAGTAACAAAGATGATTAAGGGACTGGAGGCTAAAACATATAAGGAACGGTTGCTGGAATTGGGTAGGTCTAGTTTAATGAAGAGAAGGACGAGGGGGGACATGATAGCAGTGTTCCAATATCTCAGGGGCTGCCACAAGGAAGAGGGAGTCAGGCTATTCTCCCAGGCGCCTGAAGGCAGGACGAGAAGCAATGGATGGAAACTGATCAAGGAAAGAAGCAACTTAGAACTAAGGAGAAACTTCCTGACAGTTAGAACAATTAACCAGTGGAACAACCTGCCTCCAGAAGCGGTGAATGCTCCAACACTGGAGGTTTTTAAGTAGAGACTGGACAGCCATTTGTCCGAAATGGTATAGGGCAGTGGTTCTCAACCTGTGGGTCGGGACCCCATTTGGGGTCGATCGACCATTTCATGGGGGTCGCCAAGCAAGGCTGTCCACCATTTTTTTTGTCCGCCATTTTTTTTGTCCGCCATTTTTCCCCCTTTTCCGGCGGGTGCCTTACCTCCCTTGGGCTGGGCCAGCTGGTGGTCGGCCTGCTCCGTCTCTGCCACTTGCCAGCTACGCCTTGGCCGGCGCAGGGGGCGGAACCACACATGCGCGGCACTCCTGGGCAGGGAAAGTCCTCGACTTACGACCGGTTGTGTAGTCCTCGACTTACGACCGGTTTAGTCCTCGACTTATGACCGGTTTAGTCCTCGACTTACGACCAGTTGGGGTCGCGGCATTAAAAAGGTTGAGAACCACTGGTATAGGGTTTCCTGCCTGAGCAGGGGGTTGGACTCGATGACCTCCAAAGTCCCTTCCAACCTTTATTATTATTATAACTCAAACAAAAAGTAAAGGAAAATAGCCCTTAATGATTCAAAGGGATCTGGTAGGTGTGCTTTGAAAGTAAATAAAAGATTTGCCTTCTCAAGTTTCAGAGATCATCCAAACTGCTAGCAAATCATACGTTTTAATATGAAAATAATATTGGAAAGATTCATGATTATATTATATTATTGGATTGGATTTGGCTGATATAGAGGATTGGGACAGAAGAAATAATTTGAGAATTAGAAGAATTCTAATTGTACTGAAAATTCTATTGCTAAGCTTTTTCTTGGAGTGAATGACTTGGTTTAAAAAGATTAAATATTATAGTTAAATAAAAGTTGTTTAAAAACTGTAATTTTATTGCTTTAAAATGATAAATGTTTATCCTAATGATTTATTTAGAATTAATGAATCCTAAAACATTTCTGGATAATACACAAAAGTCAAGCACATTAAAGTAAGAACTCTTGCAATGAAATCAAATTATTGTTGCTATATAGAACATTAAACATTTAAATATAATGTTTTTCAAAATACAACTATACATTGTTAAGGCAAATTCAAAATTATATTATAGTTTTAAAGTTTTAGGTCAGTATGCATTATAGTCACAATCATATCCTATTAAGGAATGAGTTCCACACATTCTTGATATGCTGTGTCTGTGGCCAGATAAACTAGCTGCCACCAGAGACAGGACTTTCATATTGGCCTGGGAAACTTAAACCAATTCTTGATTATTGGCAAATTTCCATAATTTAATTATCTCTATAAATTGGATTGAAGTAGACTTAGCAGTAATTAGCTTCCCTTACTAAAGATAAAATTGTCTCCTTAAAGCAGTGATTAGCCAGAAACACCATCTTGAGCCATTCTGCACACTTCACCCAACCAGTTAGATAGTCGTGTAACAATCCCAAAAGTCATGTAACAATCCCCTTATCCTTAGTCAGATTCAATGCCCTCCCAACAGCTATTACCAAAGGAAGATACCAAAAAATCCTCGCCTTCGAACAGAAACTGTGTTCATAGAGAATTATTGAACTGATGAAATATGTTATTTTCTTTATGCAGGTATTATGATTTTGCCAGGAATTATGATTTTCATTCTTTATTAAGTATCCTAGTCAATCTGATTTATCTCAAATTCTTATTATTATCAGATCAATCAGATTTTATTTCCTTGATCACAACCAAGATTATTGCTCTATAATCTGCACAGTATACTGTAGTATTAACTCTAATTCTTTTTAGATAGAATAATTATATATTTTTTCTATCTTAACTAATCATGACTGTTCTGTTTTATTTCCTGATCTATGACCAAATAAAGATTTGATTGATTGATTTAGGTAAAACTTGAGATTAGTTTTAATTGCTTAAAAGTGACTTGTTCATTGGGATATTGTTGATATTCATTACTTATTTAATCTGTATTTTAAAAACTTGTGAAAAAATCATATATAATGAATACTATAACAATAGAAGCTACCAATAGAAGAGAATACTGTAGCAGCAAAAGCAGAAGAGCAGAATCTTTCAGAAAACAACTAAAAATAGATCATCCTCAGTTCTTAAAAAAAAAGCCTTCTCTGTCTGATTTGTATTCTCTTTGTACACAGCCTACACGAGGTTTCCAAGCAACTAGTCAAAGTTCAGAGCTGCAGCTAAATAAAGCTTTAATGAGATTCTTACATCTGCAATAGCCTGAAGCTGTTCAAGATACTAAAGAATTTAATTGATAAACAATAGATTTAGAACACAAGTCAGGGAATAAAAATATTTTATTTCTAATAATATCATTTTTGTAGATTACATTAGTAGTAAACATACTTTTCAAACTCTATAAATAATTTAAAAATAATTTAAAAATGGGGGAAATGACATTATAGAAATCATCAGTCATTTACAATTTGTTTTGATGGGACATTGAAGAAAAAAAGGAAAACAAAAACACATCCCACTATATTTTTATTATTTATAGCCCAATTTTATTATTTTTACAAATAACTCAAGGCAGTGAACATATCCAACATACCTTCCTCCTCCTATTTTCCCCACAAAAACCCTGTGAGGGGGGATTGGACTGATAGAGAGGGACTGGGCCAAAGTCACCCAGCTGGGTGTCATCCTTAAAGTGGGATTAAAACTCACAGTCTCCTGGTTTCTAGCCTGTAACCTTAATCAAACTGGATATATAGTTATGTTACTTACTTGTGTCTTCATATATTTCTGTATGAATCTCTGTAACTGCAAAAATTATATACTATAGCTGACTTGAACAACTGTTATGAAACATTTAATACCATAAGAAAGTCTGACAATTTTCTAATGACACTGAGAAAGAACAGTAGAAACAGCAGGCACCTGTTAAAATTCCTTCTCTCTGACATAGAAGCAAGGAAAGCTTCTACAAAAAAACCCTGAGCTACAATGTTAAAAGCTTCCTGACAGTTAGAACAATTAACCAGTGGAACAACCTGCCTCCAGAAGCGGTGAATGCTCCAACACTGGAAGTTTTTAAGAAGTTTTGGACAGCCATTTGTCCAAAATGGTATAGGGTTTCCTGCCTGAGCAGGGGGTTGGACTAGATGACCTCCAAGGTCCCTTCCAACTTTACTATTATTATTATAAAGCACTATATCAGATGAAAGACTTACTGTCAAAGATCAGAATTCCACTTAAATGAAAATGAAACATGCAAAAATAAAAAAGCCAAAAATAAACTGTAATAACTGAACAATCAATACAAAAATTATACCAAGTTTTAAAAAAATAAAACAAAATTTGGCAATATTCAAAGAAACTAAATATTATTGGTCAATTAATAGAGCTATATAAAATAGATCTGCAATGCTCAAACATTTAAAGGATATAAAATTGGCAATATAAAAATACGTAATTATATTTTTAACCACTTTATCACAAAGTCCTAAGAGTAAGGAATTTTCCTAAACTTTCCTTCAAGAACAATTGTTAATGGGTTTCAGTATATTAGGAGTAATGCTCTCCAAAATTTAGTATTGTAATATTGGAGAATGGCTTATAAGGTGATCTGACCTAGTCAAAATAAAATTAATATATCGATGATAAGATACAGCCCTGCTTATTTCATGTATGCAATAACCAAGCTCAGAGAGCACCAACGACCTCCAAAACTCCTGTACAGATAGGAATTACTCTGTACAGGGCACTGAATATTTAATCTTCAATTTTCATAAAGTTTATTTATTAACAAGAGCATGAATCTCTCTACAGTAAACAATTTTTGTACCACCTCTACATCTAGAAAAAAAATGCAAATCTAAATTCAATAAAGGAAACATATACTGCAGATCCAGTTTTAACAGTGGGCTTTTCAATTAGATTAGGGCACGGGTCAGCAACCCACGGCTCCAGAGCTGCATGCAGCTCTTTGAGCCTTCTCCTGCAGCTCCCAGTCCTCCTCCGCCATTTGCAGAGAGAGAGACAGAGACAGAGAGAGGCACTTGCACTTCCCTTCTCTCTCTCTCTCTCTCTCTCTCTCTCTCTCTCTCTCTCTCTCTCTCTCTCTCTCTGTGTATGTGAAAGAGTGGCCTTGCGCTGTTCTCCAATGAGCTGACAAGCTTATTGGGTGGGGCTCCTGCCTTGTCTGCATCTCTGCAAGAAGGGTAGGAGAGAGCCAGTCCAATAAGAATGTATGTCAGCTTGTTGGAGAACAGCTGAAGCCAGCTTGCCAGATGAGCAGAAGATTGAAGAGAGGGAGAGAGGGGGGAGAGAAAGAGAGAGAGAAAGAAAGGGGGGGAGGAAAGAGAGAGGGAGAGAGAGGGAGAGGAAAGAGCAAGAGAGAGAGAGAGAGAGGAAAGAGAGAGAGAAAGAGGGAGAGAGAGGGAGAGGGGAGAGAGAGAGAGAGAGAGAGAGGAAGAGGAAAGAAAGAGAGGGAAAAGAAAGAGAGTGCGAGAGAGAACAAAAGGGGGAGAGAGGAAAGAGAAAGAGGAAAGAGAAAGAGAGGGAAAGAGCGAGAAAGAGAGGGAGAGGAAAGAGAAAGAGAGAGGGAGAGGAAAGAGAGAGAACTCATGCATAGCAGCCTCTATTTCTTTTTAATTAAACTCTTTAATCAAGCTTTCCCCCCCCCTCTCTCTCACCACACAAGTTCTGCGGCTCCCAGTGTTTTCTTTTCTCTGGGAAACGGGTCCAAGTGGCTCTTTGAGTGTTTAAGGTTGCAGACCCCTGGATTAGGACATGATCTATAATCAAACATCCAGCTCTAAAGCCTAACTAGCTATTTATGTTTTAAACTAACCCATGTTTATTATAAAGATGTTAAACATGTTTCCATAAAGTACTTAAAATCAGTGCTTTTTTTCTAAAAAAAAAAAAAAAGGTGCCGGAACTCACACATGTCATACAACCCACCTTGCCTACCCTACAAGGTTCCATCCAAAAAAGGTGCCGGAACTCCGTTCTGGGCGTTCTATGAGAAAAAAAAGCCCTGCTTAAAATACTTAATGGTCTATAATACACAGATAAATCTCAAATGAATTTTTTTTTGACAAATGACACTACAATGGTTCAGCTTCACTTTCTTCAAACCTGTGCAGCACAATTTATGAAGGTAAACACAGGTGCTAAGACTGATTATTCCAGATTATTAGTCACAACTGCAGCAGTATAGAATTTTTACCCAGCTTAAATTGTTTCACCATTTCTACTAATTCTAACCAGGACCCAGCCTTGGAATAGACTGTCATCAAAGCTCCACAACAAACTCTTTTAGCTCTTCAAACTACATAGTATCCTGAAGTGATCTCCCCATACTTTTTTCATTGGTATAAGAAAAAACAAAGAGGTTTGGAAACTAGATGAGTAGTTCTCTCAGGAAAATGATTAAAAGCTACATACATCCTTGACTTACAACCATTTGTTTAGTGACCGTTCAGTTACTGCCCTGAAAAAAAGAGATTTATTACCATTTTTAGGACTGTTGCAGCATCCCCATGGGGATGCTTGGTAATTGGCATCTATTTATGACAGTTGCAGTGTCCCGGAGTCATGTCATCACCTTTTGTGATCTTCTGACAAGGAAAGTCAATGGGGAAGCCAGATTCATTTAACAATTGTGTTACTAACGTAACAACTGCAGTGATTCATTTAATAACTGGCAAGAAAAGTAAGATGGGACAAAACTGACTTAACTGTCTTGATTAGCAATGGAAAATTTGTACTCAATTATGGTACTAAGTTGAGGACTAAGTATATTTCCATATGGCAAACAAATGCAAACTTTGCTTTCAGTAATTGGGTGTGGCCTCCTTAGGCAACAACAAGTACAACTAAATGTTTCTGATAACTGGAAATCATTCCTGCATATCAGTTTGCAGGAATTTTAGCCCAGTCCTTCTTATACAACAGTTTCAGCTCAGGGATGTTGATGGTCTTCTTCACATGAATTGCCTGTTTCAGGTCCTTCCAAAACATTTCTATAAGATTAAAATCAGGATTTTAACTTGGTCATTCCAAAACATTAACTTTCTTCTGCTTTAACCATTTTTTGGTTATATGATTTGCATATTTTGGGCCATTGTCTTATTGCATGTCCCACTTTCTCTTGAATGTGCCATTCAGCTTTCTGAGCAGGCCGAACACTTTCTGATTACTCTTGTCTTCTCTACAAAGGAAATTGACACTGTCATTGGTAGTCTGAAATGTGGTAAAGCACCAGGCTTCGATGGCGTTCATCCAGAATTCCTGATAAACTCCAGGAGGCACACATGGAATTGAATTGGTAAATTCCTCTCAGATATAGTTTCCAATGGCTGCCTCCCACCAGAATTAAAAAATATATATGATAATATCATTTCTAAAAATTGGCAAACCAATAGACAAGAGTTGAAAACTACTGCCCAATTGCTCTTTGAGCTCCTGCTACAAATTCCTAGAAAGATTAAGATAAGTTTCGTAATAGATGAACATCTATCCATGGAACAAGCCAGCTTCCGATAAGACCAAAGCTGTCTAGACCAGGTGCTAAGCCTAACAGGTATTTTGAAGCAGGATTCCAATGAGGCCTCAAAACCATGGATGTGTTCATGGACTTAACTGCAGCATACAACACAGTTTGGAAGGACAGGCAAACTGTGCTATAATATCCCCTGCAAAAATCTCTATCGACTAATTGATAACATGCTGAATGATAGGTCCTTTTAGATAATAATGTGGGGGGGGGGGGAATATAAGTAAGGTAAGAAGGTTAGATAATGGCCTCCCACAAGGCTCTGTAATGGTATCTACACTATTCATACATATCAGATATGCCAGCGACAAGGGTACGCAAATTTGGATATACTGATGATTTGGCCATAGCAATACAAAAATAACGCAGGGGGCTGGCTGATAGCCTCCTCTCCAAAGAACAACGAACTAGCATATGAAGCCCCAAAGGCCTACTTAAACAACAAAGTATTCCCCTATGATCTCCATAAAAGTACTTTGGAGTAACATTGGATCAGACTCTCTCCTACAAGAAATTCCTAGAGAATATGGTGGCAAAAATCAATACTAGGCACAACATACTCCAGAAATTATGTGGAACTAAATGAGAAATCTTAGCTGTCACTCTCAAGTCATCAGCACTAGAGTCTACTCTGCAGCAGAATACTGTGCCCCTGTATGGCTTAACAGCTGCCATACTAGGAAGTTAGACGCCAGACTCAACAACACTATGAGGATGATAAGTGGATGTTTTAAAACCACTCTAACTTGCTGGCTTCCTGTTATGAGCAATGTAGCATCACCAGCTTTATAAAGGCAAAATGCACTAGTGAGAGAATACAGAAAATTATGAACAATTCACTCCTACTGATGCATGCCAACCTTCCTCATTTATCAGCAGAAAGAATCAAATCCAGGAAGCCCCCACTGGCTCTTGCACAGCATCTGCCCAACAACTTTAACATCGATTCCAATGGAAAGTCAAATGGTTTGATGAATGCCCAGACATAGGAAGACACATTAATGACCCCACAAAAAAGATACCAGGCTTTGAACTATCATGTCAGCAATGGACAATCCTGAATAGGATTGACATCTCACACATCATCTGATGGGACATAGTATCCTCCTCTTAATGTGACTGTGGGAGAAACTAGGGAGTGGCTCTTCTGGGTCTCTTTGTTTGGCCAACTACCCATCTTTGGGCTAGGCTGCCTCTTATACAATCATTCCCTTGGAATTGTTTCTTAGCCCATTCTCTCATGGTTTTTCCCACATACTATTATAGTTCCTTAGATGTTATCCTGCAGTTATTGGAGATATCCTGGAATGCCTTGCTCTTGGTTTGATTGATTGACCAATCCTGGGAAGGATAATAATACTGTTACTGTTGCCTCCATTGGTACACTATATGCATGAAAGAGGACTGATAAGAGTATAAATTCTTTGAAAATAATTTGTAAACTTTTATAGTTTGATGAGCATCAATAATTGTTTTCAGAGACCCTCAGAAATGTTACCTGCGCTGTGAAGTTCAGATTTAGACACTGAATATCCAGAATTTTGTTTTTTAAATAAGGCAGGATCTCCAACATTCACATCTGACTATCATCTCATTAATTGAAATATTGGAATCTAACTTCCTCTTCAAATGAACTGATAATCCTAAAGGCTCACATACTTTTTCCATACACAAATATGTAGCTTTGAATCATTTTACTAAATAAGTAAATAAGTAAGTTCATAAATATAATGTTTTGATTTGTTTGTTTAGTTTGGTTGTCTTTAGGTAGTTTTAGGACTAGTGTGGACAACAGATCACATTTTAGGTCATATTTATGCAGAAATATTGAAAATTCCAAACAGTTCACAAACTTTCAAGTACCACTATAAATGGGACCTCACCATAGAATGCCATAACTATAAGCTAGTTTGGGACATTGAGAACATTTCCAGGAAGAAGGCAATAACCAATGCCCTCTGTATTACTATGAAAAAGAATTCATAGATCTAATTATACAAGCACCACAAGCTGAATTTATCTTGAGGGAATTTTTTCCTAATCTTATGGTTGTTGATTTTATTAATTTGCTGCAAATCTGTATTGTTCAGATAGTCTAAAGCAGGAGTGTCAAACTGCCGGCCTGCAGGAAGGTTGCATCATGCGGAGGCCGCGCCCACCCCAGCTCCGGCAATGCAAAAAAAGCTGCAATACATCGCAACACGTCACATGACACGGTGAGTCTGACACCCATGTCTAAAGAAAAAAAAAGATTAAACTCTTATCTGAAGACTAAGCTATCTGGAAAAATGTGTTAAATCAGAGAGAAAATATGGCTCATATAAAGATTTGCAAACAAATACTGTGTTTGCACTCCCAGACCCACTGAAAGATCTTGTTTTGGATTTAAACCTAAACAAAGGAAAGCTCTTGATATAGTAGCAAACTGTAGCACAACAATATTTAGAAAATCAGTAAAAGAGAGAAGGAATGAAAAGGAAACCAAAATAGAACTACTGTCCTTCCTCATTGCAACAGGCTTTATCTACATCATATCAAAATAAATTACTTTTGAATTATTTTCCTGTACTGTCATTGAATTGCAATCAATGAATATCAATGGGCCACCCTAAGGGGACAGGCACCACGTGGATTTTGACGGTCTCCTAAAAGGTGACCACTCCTGGCCCGGTACCCATGAAGAACCGGACACTAAATAGTGGATTCCAGGAACAAAGCAGGTCAGATCTTTTTTGGGGGGGATGCCCCGAGGGTCCTAAGGACTGGCAAGACATACACGAGCTGTGGATGTCCTAAGGGTCCTGGAAGACTGGCAAGACATACATGCACTAGGTATGAATGTCCCGAGGATCTAAAGGACTGGCAAGGCGAGGAGGTGGGTCAAGTACCAATTGCCAGGAAACTCTGTGCACAGACCCAGGTAAAAAAATCAGGGCATTTTCACAGTTACCTGGGCGGCTGGGTGGGTAGGCTGGTGTGAATCTGAGACCTGTGAGAGGGTGAATGAGGTGCCCCGAGGGCCATAAGAGCTGGCAAGGCGATGTGAGAACAGACTCCTGGCCGGAAAAGGAGGACGTGACTTGGTGAAGGTGGTCTCACTAGGTTGGTAAGGATAAGAGAACCAGACAGTAACCACTGATGGGTAATAGACCTTCCAAGAAGCCACAGAAGGATCAAAAAGAGGACTCCCAAGGTCAGGGAAAAGGAGATAAAGATGTGGGAAAGAGAGATAATGTTTTCATCCCTCCTCACAGTCCCCTGGGAAAGATCCTGGCTGGATGGAATCATCCTCCTTATAGTAGAATGGAAGACCTGATGATTCAATACTGTTATTTTATTTGGGGACAAAAACAAATAGATGAGGAAACACAGTGGCCGCAGTTAGGTAGTTTTAATTATTTTATGTGCCAATCTTTATATGAATATGTATTTGCCAAAAAGAAAAAGGCCCTAGAGAAATGGAATATTGTGATCTGGACACCAGATAAATGGCCTCCAGAGAAAAATCAATTATTCCTCAGTTCTGAAAAAAACCAAACAGAAAATAAAATTCCATTAATTGAGGAGGAGAGGGAAAGAGAGAAAAATAAATACAATCTACCACCCCCCTATAATCCTCAAATGAATCAACCCTCTGTTAATCAATATGGGAGGTTGAGGAGAGAACTTGAACAATGTAGACGAGATCTAGTCAATTTGCCTCTGAGAGATGGTGAAATAGAAACCGAACAAGATCACAGGCAACAACGAAGAGAAAACCTAAAAGAAATAGAACAGGAAAAAGAAGAAGATAAATTATTCCCTCTAAGAGAGGTAGCAAGTGGCTTGGGGGCAGGCAATGTTCCCATAGTGGGATATGTACAAAACCCCCTAAGGAGTAGTGAAGTAAGAACATTTAAAAAGGAACTCAAGAAATTAATAGATGATCCCATATGAGTATCAGAACAACTAGATCACTTGTTGGGATCAAATATTTACACCTGGGATGAAATAAACTCTATTATGACCACATTATTCAACCCAGAAGAGAGAGATTTAATTAGAGCTGCAGCTGTCAAAGTCTATAGCAAAGACAATCCCAACAATGCAATAGGGGACCAAAAATTCCCTATCATAAGACCAAATTGGAATAATAATGTAGCAGAAGATAGAGCAGACATGGAAAATTTGAGGAACATGATTATAAAAGGGATTAGGGAAGCAGTACCTAGGTCTCAGAATGCCTCTAAGGTACTTGAGGTCAGTCAAAGAAAAGAAGAGACACCCTCAGACTATTTGGATAGATTAAAAGATACAATGAGGAAATATTCAGGCTTAGATCCTGATGCTCCGACCACACAAGCACTACTGAAGTTAAATTTTGTTACCAAAAGTTGGCAGGAAGGAAAAAGGGATTAGAATTAGAACATTTCTGCATAGATATTATAGACTTACAAACTAAAATAAGAAGCAATTTGCAGGGTTCTCCACTAGAAAAAGGAATACATTGGTTTATAGATGGGTCATCTCGAGTAATAGAAGGGAAGAGCCAAAACGGCTATGCAATTGTAGATGGGATTAACAAGACTATGGTGGAGGCTGGAAGCTTGCCTAAATCTTGGTAGGCTCAAACCTGTGAATTGTATGCCTTTAGACCAGTGGTTCTCAACCTTTTTAATGCCGCGACCCCAACCGGTCGTAAGTCGAGGACTAAACCGGTCGTAAGTCGAGGACTTTCCCTGCCCGGGAGCGCCACGCATGCGTGGTTCCGCCCCCTGCGCTGGCCGAGGCATAGCTGGCAAGCAGCAGAGACGGAGCAGGCCGACCACCAGCTGGCCCAGCCCAAGGGAGGTAAGGCACCCGCTGGAAAAGGGGAAAAAATGGCGGACAAAAAAAATGGCAGACAAAAAAATGGCGGACAGCCTTGCTTGGCGACCCCCATGAAATGGTCCATCGACCCCAAATGGGGTCCCAACCCACAGGTTGAGAACCACTGCTTTAGACAAAGTCTGAAATTATTAAAAGGAATATCTGGCACTGTTTACACTGACTCTAAATATGCCTGTGGAGTGGTCCATACGTTTGGAAAAATTTGGTTAGAAAGGGGATTTGTGAATTCAAAAGGAAAAGGATTAATACATGAGGATTTACTTAAAGAAGTAATGGAAGTTTTAAAATTACCCAAACACATTGCTATAGTACATGTAGCTGGACATCAAACAGGAGCAAGTTTCGAAGCTATAGGAAATAATTTAGCTGATCATGAGGCTAAGGCAGCAGGAAGCCAAGAACCAGAAAAGATCATAGTTACAATTCCAATTTTAAAAGGAGAGTTAGTCCCAATTTTCAGTGAAGATGAAGAAAAGGTGTTGTCAGAAATGGGGGCAGAAAAGAATACAGAAGGAAAATGGATATTACCTGATGGAAGGCAGGTATTGAATAAAGCCATAACACATGAAGTAATCCAAACGCTCCATGAGGGATCGCATTGGGGAGCTCAGGCTTTAGTAGACATATTTCTGAAAAAGTATGGCTGCAGGGGAGTTTTCACTGTTGCGAAACAAATAACCACCGGAGTCTCATTTGCAAGAAAGTTAATAGGCAAGCTCTAACAGCAAAGGAAATGGGGGGGGGAGGAGTTCATTGGCTTGTGAACAGCTCCTTGAAATTATAATAATAGTTATTGGTTTGTCAGGAGAAATTATGAAATGAAATATCTGTATGTGAAAGTGTTTATACAAGCAGTTTGAATGGAAGTGAATGTGTGGATATGCTGATCCCCCCTCTCTCTCTCTCTCTCTCTCTCTCTCTCTCTCTCTCTCTCTCTCTCTCTCTCTCTCTCTCTTTGTGTGTGTGTGTGTGTGTGTGTGTGTGTGTGTGTGTTTCTCCCCCATCCCAGACTGTGAAAGAAACAGTAAACTGCAGATTTTTTTTGTTGCTGTAAAAGTGAAATGGAAAATGCATGTGAAGAAGAGAAAACTATTTTGTTAGCGGTGAGATTTTTGTGTAATTTCTTCTTTTCCTGTCTCTTTGTTTTTCACTGGGTGTGTTGCTTTAAGAGCAAGAGAGACAGAAAGGAAAAGGGAGGTCTCATCTTTTTAACTATTTTTTTTCCTGCTTAGAATTCTGGTTTGAGGAAGGTGGGGTGGATGTGAAATTTAATATCCATTCTTATAGTAAGAAATAAGGTTATTTTTTTAAATAAATGAAATATGAGAAACATTTGAATACACCTATATATCCATCAACCAAAGAATTGATAGTAGAGTTTGATACAAAACTATTTCAGTAACTCAGAATATCTTATTAAGCTTGTTTGTTTGTTTATTTATTTATTTATTTAGTGGAGTTGCTTTTTGTTGTTGTTTTATTTTTTTATGTTTTTATGTCTGTGTGCAGGACACATTGATAGAAAATAATACCTAAGAGAATTGAAGGAATTGTAATTCAACCCTTGTTTAAAATGAAGGAGTTGAGAAACTTTTTGGGATTATAAATGAGCTATGTTGTTTTGAATAAAGATTTGTATGCAAACAAACTCAAGCAGAGTTTGGTGAGCGCTCCTTTTGTTGGCTCTTTACTAAGCAATTTATTTGTAAATACGGACAAATGAATGGCTAGGAGAGGGATAATTGATACTTTTCTATGGTTAACATACGGTTGGTTATATGATAAGTATGATATGAAGACAAATACATAAAATGCTCTATAACATCTAACAGTGAGGCTATTTCAATGCATTCAAGCTGATTTTAAATTACCTCAAGTGGGAAATTCCACAATATGAAACTAATGACATGTTTATAAAGAATTAGATACTGGAGCTGTTTTCTGCTGTGTCTTATCTCAGGAAGCAAGGATTGTTAGCCCAGACACCTCCACTGGAGTTTGTTGTCCACAAGTTTCAGTCTGGTGATTGGATTCTGATAGAAAGCTGGTGTGAAGAAAAACTTACTTCAGCCTGGAGTAGTCCCTACCAAGTCCTCCTAACAACTGAAACAGCAGTTCGAAAGAAAGAAAAAAGGTGGAGCCAAAAGAGTGAAAAATAATTCCTGGAGAAGACCTGCTCTGAATAAAAATTACCAAAAACTGATGTGGTCATTGTGGGGTGAAGAAATGATAGCCTGGGTTTGTTTGTGATTTTTCTCATTGCAGGAGTAGCAGCTTTCTGGTTTTTTCAATCTGAGTGGTGGACTATGTTATTTTATCCAAGGATTCCAGAAGAAGCTATGGACCTCCGCATTCTACAAACTTATACATAATATGTTGGTTCTGTGATTGCAATTGTGTCACTGAATGTTGTTGTTCTTATCACTGTTGTGATTGTGGACCAGTCTGTCCCTGTGAAGAACCTTGTGACATAGTAATAGTGGAGGATTGGTTAAAAATATGTAAAGGTCTGACATCAACAGACTCTTTAGCCCACATACCCAATTATAGGAGAAATTGAAATTTAGACAGCGGAAACACAACCTGACCTAAATTCAGTTATATTGGGAGATAGTGATATTCAAATTCCATGGGATAAAGAATGGATTGTGTCTGAGGGATAATGATGAGGAAGACCAACAGGAAAGTCAGACACTGGGAAGTCACAGAAAGGTAGAACAAGAACTATCAGAGTGGATGTAAATCCCTTTATAATTGAGTTCACTATAGCTTAGGTTTGCTTACCAACATATAAGTATAAACTGTAACCCATATATGCAAAGTGTGTTTTTTTTGTCTATAAATTTCTGAAAGGATAAAGAAAAGAGAGGGTGGATTGAAAGGAATAAAGTATTATTCAGAAATTTCTAATGAAGGTTGATAGAAGAAGCAACCTGAAAGTCATAAAATCAGACAAGTAAATTACAGACAAATAAGAAAAACAGAAGTTGCTAGCTAACTGAAATTGCAAGCAGAGGAAATATCGAAATAACTGTAGGAGCCGAGCTGTGCTAACAGAAAATTAGATGGTGAAAGATAGGATATGAACAAAGGGGCTTCCTGGAACATGGGAAGGACAGTGGTTTTAGGTGGTCCCGATAGTTTATTGGATGATTAGGAAAGGGGACATTGAGTGCAATAGGGGAGGGGGAATCTGCGTCGGAGGTAGGATATAAAAATGTGTCAAACAGCTCTTTAAGGTGTGGCTGAACTCCTGTGTGTGTTTCAGTCCACCAAGCCTTTGCAAACGCTTTATTTGAATAAAACTTTGTTGCTGGAATTCTAAGTGAGTTTATTTGTTTTGGGATCTTGAGCCACGTTCCAAACACCAAGATAAAGCTATCATTTGGAACTGTGGTTATAGGGTAAATTATGATTAGTACAAGCTAACAAAGAAGTATGCCAGGATACAAATGTTTTTTTTCTTAGCTCTGAGAATCTTCATTTCCATCATTATAGGTTATCATCTTTGTTGACAGAGCTGTACTCTAAATTCACAGTAGTTGAATTACTGCAGAAAAGCAAAGGTGTTGCTGCAATTTTATTTTATTGCTATTCATTTGATTTACACCATGTATTTTTTAATGATGAGAACTTCAGGACAGCATATGTTATGGACATTACAAAATTAAATGTGTTAATTTTTTTACAGAACAGTAAAAGAGAATATTAAAGAAAATTTAGTGGCAGCCTCATCACATTCTGAGACAGCAAAATAACAAGATTCTGAAGTTCCCCTTAATCCTGTGTCTAATTGAATACATAAATTTTCTACTTATATTACATGGTTATTTTTCTTTTAATTATATTATATTACATATTACATTATATTATATTACATATATTACATATTACATGGTTATTTTTCTTTTAATTCTTTTAATTCTTTTAATTCTTTTAATTTCTTTTAATTCTCAACTAATAAAAAAACTTCGCCGCCCGGCCCCACCTCAGCCCGGGCAGCCGCGACCCTTCGCCATCCTCCTGCTGCCGCCGAGCTCTCCGCCGCCCGGCCCCACCTC
>NW_015386333.1:3456767-3480380 GCF_001527695.2 Protobothrops mucrosquamatus
CCGCGGCCCTTCGCCGTCCTCCCGCTGCCGCCATGGGGCTGTCCGCCACCCGGCCCCACCTCAGCCCGGGCAGCCGCACCCCTTCGCCATCCTCTCGCCGCCACCGGCGGGAGTACCGAAGGTCCAGAGGGTTCCCTCCTGCTGCGGAGCCACAGTGCCTGGGCTGACAGGCAAGGGTGTATGGGGGTATTCGGGGCCTAAAAAGTCCTCCAGGACAGGCTCGGGGCCGGCCCTCTTTCCCTGGCCACAGGAGAAAGGGCTGCGCAGGGTCTCCAATCAAATGGGCGAAACCCCGAAACCTTTTGTGTTTGTTTGCAGAGTTGTTTGTTTGCAACTCTGGACAGAGTTGAAAATGCACATTCCCAGCAGGTATTAAATCGGTCTGGATCAGCGTTTCTCAACTGCAGCAACATTTGGCCCGGAGAGGGGGAGCTGGACGGGGGCAGGGCCGGTGCATGTGTTGCCTTAGGCTCCACTCTTTAATCAAGCTGTTACGGGTGCGCGTGCATGTGTGTATGGGTGCGCGCACATGCGCGCGCGCATGCGCGCATTTTGCGGCTCCTAGTTTTTTCTTTTGTGCGGGAAACGGGTCCAAGTGGCTCTTTCACCGTTTCAGGTTGCCGACCCCTGGTATAGGTCCTCCTGCTTGAGCAGGGGGCTGGACTAGAAGAACTCCAAGGTCCCTTCCAGCTCTATTCTATTCTAAATGATTAAGCTACTTAAACATGATAATAATCAAAATCCCTAAAAAGCTTCAGGAATTTGGTCGTTGTATGTCCTATTCTGCAGACAGTTTCTGAAATCACTTACAGTATCAATATTAGAGAGCCCTGGTGCTCTCTGAGCTTGATTGTTTTCTTGCAGATGTTTCATTACCCAAGCCAAGTAATATCATCAGTGCTAGTAAATTGCTCTCAACCCCACTCTTTACTAGAACTGATGTTACCTAGTTTGGGTAATGAAATGTCTGCAAGAAAACAACCAAGCTCAGAGAGCATTAAGGACCCATCCTTTCAACTCTGAACTACAAATGTTCTCCTTTATTAATATCAATATTGTACAATATCAGATAAAGGATGGAAAATCAATCATGGATCCTCCAGTCAGAGATCATAACCTTGTGATCTGTTTTATTTTTGTACTTCCCTTTTCCTGACTTTCTTTTACCAATTGTTTAAAATACATTTGCTCAAAAGTATAAGTTTATAATGTAAAATCACCAACATAAAACACACATTCAGAGCTTTATTTTGGAAACAATCAGGATTTTTAGTATTATAAACATGTTACAATCTCTTTTCTGGCTAAGAATAAAATAAAACTGTTCTACCTTTATCTTCAGTATCAGTGTTTCATGTTAAAAACATATAAGAAAGGCAAATCTTGCTGAAATAAAACAGACCTGTTCTCCTCCTTTCAGAATGCATAGGCATTCTGCTGCATGCTTACCAGGACAGTAGGCATCAAGATCCAGTTTTGGTGTTGAATTGAGTGATGGTGAGCCAAGCTCAGATTCTGGAATTCGAGGGCTCTCAACAAATTTGGCTTTCCTTAATGGAGCTTAAGAAAAAAACAGAAAGAGAGGACATGGCTATAAATGAATGTGAATGTACAATAACAGCATATAAAATCAGTTAACAGTATCAAGCCAAGATCAGCTCCACTTTTTATAATTATTTTTATGCCTAAAGGAAGAGCTATCTATTTTATAGAAAAGATATGATCTACAGTAACAGATTTAAAGTACTGCAGATGTCTCTCACAATTTCTCAAAACAAAGAATTATCCACATTTATTATGTTCAGTGAGCTTTGGTTGTAAGTATGTGCTAGAACACATAAAAGGTGCATTTTGCATATCCCTATTTTCTTTGCACCAATTATGCAAATTGGTATACACATACACACATGCGCGTGCGCACACACACACACACACACACAATTTCTTACTGCCCATTTCCCTCAGACGTAGATAATGGAATCTTCCCTGAGATCCAGTGGGACCTAGCAAATCTAATTTTTTTTTACAAATTTTTATTGAATATACAATTAAAAAACACAAAAGACACATTAAACATAATACAATTAAAGACAAAAAAGACACATTGGACATGATACAACTTCCCTCTTTAAACAATACTATTAATATTACCTTACATTAAGTTATTACATTGTTACACAGTGTGCATTCTTTTAATAAAGTACATCCTAGTTAAATAACTTTTGGTTATATCTGATATAACAAATATTAAAATAAGAATTTCTAGGTTATCTAGTTAATCATCAGCCTTTTTCCCAGCGTACCTCTTTAAATCCAACCAATTATACACTTTATTCCAAATTTCAAAGTACTCTGTTTCTGTTTTATTTTTGAGTTCTAATGTCAGTCTGTCCATTTCCGCACAGGATAGAATTTTGTTTAGTATTTCTTCTTCAGGGGGGGTTTCTTTTCTTTTCCAATTTTGAGCATATGTTAATCTTGCTGCGGTTAAAATGTGCAGAATTAAATATAAAGCTCCTTTGCTGAATTTATCCATAGTGATCCCTAATAAAAAGAGTTCTGGTTTTACTTCAATTTTTAATGATAGTATCTCTTCTAACCAATTCTTTATCAAGTGCCAAAATGTTCGAGCTTCTGAGCATTTCCACCACATATGATAATAAGTCCCGGTATTTTCCTACATTTTCAACATAATGGTGAAGATTTTTTGTCTATTTTTGCTAGCCTTATAGGGGAGAGGTGCCACCTATAAAACATCTTGTATAAATTTTCTTTGTAAGTAGTAGCTAATGTTAATCTCCTATTCCTGTCCCATAGTAGTTGCCAATAATCTAACTCGATATTATAGCCAAAGTTTTTATTCCAAATTAACATTGTATCTTTTACCTGTTCTGCTGGCATACTTTGTTCTAATTAATACTAGTAAATCTTTTTTATCATTTTGTCTTCAGTTCCTAGCAGAATTTTGTCTAGTTCTGTATATTCTAGTTTAATCCCAAGTTCTTTTTCATCTTTTCTATATCGTGACTGTATTTGTAAGTATGCCTACCATTCCAACTCTATGCCATCTTCTAATAGTTCCCCTCTTGTTTTCAATTCTCCGGTCTCATCAAGAATGTTTTTATATGTAATTACCTTGACATATATCACTATTCCTCCTTTTTTCTGCTGTGAGAGAGATACAAATTTAATTCCTAGCTTGGGGTGGTTTAATAGGTCTTGGTGCTGATTCTTGATGTGAGTTTCTTGTAAAATTATTATATCTAAATTTTTCTTACTGAGCCTATTCAAAATTTTATTTTTCTTGGCTAGGGAATTTAAGCCATTTACATTTAATGATAATACTGTTAGTTCTTCCACATTACTGCCTATATTTTGATCTGGTCGTTCTCATCGATCTATCTTCTTTAAATTCTTTATGTCTACTTTCGTCATTGTTGCCATCATTCATTTGTTCCTTTCTCCTACTTTCCGGTTCTTTGCTTTGTATTTCTCGTGCCTTTCTACTATATCTCTCTGTAATCTCTTCTTCTCTTAGTTCTCTTTCTTCTAATTCATCTTCGCTACCTGAGAGAATTCTTCTGCTTTATTTATCGTATCCAGCCTGTGCCTTTTTTTCTTGCCAAGTCACCAGGATCCCTTCTGGCATCAACTACCTAAAATTAATATTTCGTCTTATTAGTTTTGATGTGATATGTTGATAAGGTCTTCTAAGATCTCTTACTCTCCTGGAGACCTGCTTAAGAACTGTTAGTTGTTTTCCTTTATATTCTATTGGATCATCTCTAGATCTGTGCAAGATCTCATCTCTAACTGAATTCTTGACAAATCAGCTATGCACTTCCTTGTTTCTTCTTGCATAATTTGTGTGTATTCTATATATTTCATCTATCTCATTTGCCGTGTCTTCTTTCTCGATTCCTAAGGCTCTCGCTAACAGTTCAGTCATCATTTCTGGGAGATCCTCCCCTTTCTCTTCCTTCATGTTCTGAAAAAGTAGATAGTGATCTGCTTTTTCTGTCTCTAGCAAAATGACAGTTTTTTCCAATTCTTTATTTGCTTGTAAGAGTTTTTCATTCATTTCATCTATTCTTCTTTCCTCCTTATTCATTCTATCTTCCATTTCTAATAGTTTTTGCTCATTTTTCAGTATTTGTTGTTGGAAGCATTCAAATTTCCCATCCATTGCTCCCATCTTCTCTTTAAGTTCTCCGGTGTCATTCCTTATTTTGCCTCTCTCTTTTTTCAAATCTTCATGGTTTCTCAACATGACCTTTTACATTTTCCAAGGCACCTGAAGGCAGGACAAGAAGCAATGGATGGAAACTAATCAAGGAGAGAAGCAACCTAGAACTAAGGAGAAACTTCCTGACAGTTAGAACAATTAACCAGTGGAACAACCTGCCTCCAGAAGTGGTGAATGCTCCAATACTGGAAGTTTTTAAGAAGAGACTGGACAGCAATTTGTCTGAAATGGTATAGGGTTTCCTGCCTGAGCAGGGGGTTGGACTAGATGACCTTCAAGGTCCCTTCCAACTTTATTATTATTATTATAGATTGTAACATTGATTGTAGATCTTTAAGTGAGCCTGCTCTTTCCCTTGGCATCATTTCTTCTATTGATCTTTGCCCTGTTGGGCTTAGATCTGCTGAGGCTGTTTGAGTTATCTGCTTTCTTCCAGTCCCAACTCTTGTTAAGTTGGGGATGCTTGTCATCTTTCGGAGTAACATCCACCAGCCCTCTCACTTATATACAATCTTTATCTTTTTTTTCACCACTCTGTAAGATTTGTTATCCTTCTAGTATTATAATCATTAATACCTTCTATTACTAACACAATATCAAATTTCTAAAACTAGTGCTTTAATAAACAATAATTAACAGACTAGAGTATTTATCACTTTCAAATGCTCATATACCACTATAAATCTAATTTAACTAAATAGTTATATATAATAATAGCATAACAGTTGATTCATTCAAATATTATAGCAAGTATTCAATTCATTGATAACACAGTCCAAATTTTACAGTTGATCTCTTGACATTGTAGGGATTAACACAATCAGTAAGGTAGACAAGAAAATTATTATTAAAAATGTTTGCTCTTTTTGCTCAATCAGGACTTTTGTTTCTCAAATTTTAATTTCCTTCTTAGCTTTGTTGAAGGGGCTAAAGGGAAAAAAACCCTTTTATCTATTAATCCTTTAAAGCTTATAGATCTGTTGCTTTAAGATAAAGTCTGTTTTCCCCCTGTATTTCTTATTGCCGCTATCACACAGAGGAGATAGTATTACCCCTTTCGCTCTGGGGCTTCTTTTCTCTTCTTTCCTTCTTTGAAATTCTCCGGAATGATTTAACGCTCTGGATCAATTAGAAAGGATCGCTGAGTACTCACATCACCAGGCTTGTTGTATCATTGTCCCGCTAAATCACCGCTATCTTTGTCCAGCTGACAGCTGTCATTTCTTCCCGGCCGCCATTATGGGCCATTTCCTTCTCCTTCTCGGCTTCTCCAAGGCTTTCCTGCTTTTACAGTTCGGACCACCGTCCGAAAATGCTCTGCTGGGCGCCTCCTCTTTCAATCTCTCTCCAAGGGATTGGGGGCTTTAAAAAACCCACTGGGCACGGAGAAGCGGCTGTGAAGTCGGCACACTTATTCGGAGCACTGTTTCAACGCAGCCTTTCCATTCGGCAGCTGGCCCCGCCTCTCTAGAAAATCTAATGTTTGTGATGTTAATACCATCATCTCTTGGTGCTAATCCTACCTGACTATAAGTATATTACCTAATCCAAATTCCACATCACAAAAGGCATATACACTTGTGACTGCACAACCCTTAGCAGCACAAGACCTAAGGTGGACAAAATACAAGTAGCAATAAGCAATAGCATTTAGACTTATATACCGCTTCACAGTGCTTTACAGCCCTCTTTAAGCAGTTTACAGAGTCAGCATATTGCTCTCAACAATCTGGATCCTCGTTTTAACGACTTTGGAAGAATGAGGCTGTGTCAACTTTGAGCCGGTGAGAATCAAATCCCTGACAATCAGCAGAATTAGCAGAATTAGCCTGTAATACTGCATTCTAATACTGCACCACTGCTCCTAAGTAGTCCTCAACTTATGACCACAAATGAGCCCAACATTTCTATTGCTATGCAAGACTGTTGTTAAGTGAGTTTTGCCTCGTAAATGTGAAAAACAGTCATAAGTCACTTTTTTCAGTGCTGTTGAATGTTGAGTGGTCACTAAACAAATGGACTGTCTGTAATCTCTTTTCACTTCTTTTCTCTTCCTGATACATGCCATTCTTATTCTATTTTCCTTTCCTTTCCTTGCCAGCTCACTGGACAAAGAGTGACAGGGAGAGATGGAGTTTGATTTTGCCGAGGTTTAAACTGCTTATTTAAAACTATGTTGTAAATGTCCTGGAACTGCATGTTTCCCAATTCTATATAGGTTTAGAACTGCAGCACAAGTTGCAGCAAAATATATAGAAAGATTGCCAGAAAAAGGTGAGTAATTTTGCTTGTTTCTTATATGTAAATTAGTTACAGATAATATTGGGTTTTGGATTTTTCTATCACTTTTATTTTCCCACACCTTTTACTGATGTATTATCCTGTTGTCCATTGCAGTATATTATTGCTATCAACCCCTCCTTTCATTGCTAACACATGTTGTTATTTTTCCTATTTTTAAAATATTTTATATAAGTCATTTTTTTGTAGAAGCATAAATCCATGGATATTATCTAAGCTTATGAAAGGAAGGTGGAATAAATGTGAATTAAAGAGAAAAATGCTATCATACTATAATAGTTTTAAGTAAAGATAAGCATCTATTCTTTAATATCTATCTGTTAATGCAGAGATTCCTGTAATAGAGTCCTAAAAAGATAGTGTAATTTATACAATATTAGAACTGTTTCATATACTGCAGAGATTTGTAACAGATTCTAACCAGTTATCTTTTCATACTTTCAGAGATAAGGGCATAGTATGTCAATCTTTAGCAAGAGGAAGAGATAAATTCCTTAAAGTAACAAAGAGATGAAGTAAACTTTCTTTCTTTTTTCTCTTTCTTTCCTTCCTTCCTTCCTTCCTTCCATCCATCTATCTATCTATGATTTAATATTACTGCCCATCTCACAGACGTGACTCTGGGCAGCTTACAATAAAAATAGAAACTAAATAAAATACAGTACAAAAAATAAAAGCACCTAGCAGCTCAAGCAGCAGACTCTCCAGAACAACCTTCACCTCTCTTTAGAACTCGATTAGGTCAAGTGATGGGATTCAAATATGTGAACAACTGGTTCTCTGTGTGGATGCCACTTCCATTCTGGACCTGGGCAACAAAAAAGTAGCTACCAGTTGTGCCGAAGTGGTGCGAACCAGCTGAATTCCACCACTGATTAGGTCTATTAGTCGCTGAGGGCAGATAAAGATAACAGATCTAGTCTCTCTGCTATGGAGAGTGGTGACAGAAAACTACTGGATTAACAGAGAGTGATCTGACCATGACAGGGGAGAAGTTTTCAGCTCCCCCAAGTCCAGAACTTCTTGCTACTATTCTGACAGATAAATCAGGTCACACATATGACCAATATTATGTACTGAGCTCTGTATGACGTGGGACAGGTTTATGGCTGTCATGATAGCCATGAACTCCCAAGCCACCTCCAATTCCACACCCT
The DNA here is from genome assembly GCF_001527695.2 of Protobothrops mucrosquamatus. Lineage (NCBI taxonomy): Eukaryota > Metazoa > Chordata > Lepidosauria > Squamata > Viperidae > Protobothrops > Protobothrops mucrosquamatus. The sequence continues at coordinate 3,464,472 of NW_015386333.1, forward strand.
GAGAAGGAATAGTCCATAAGTCTGGAAATCTCCATTGTCAGTCTGTCCACAGAATCAAGGAACTCAGACAGAAAGGTTGCTACACAGCAAAGAGGCTGACACAATAACAACAGTCTCAACTGAACTGTAGAACACTCTAAATTAGCTGAGGGAGAACTTGAGAAATGGATGGGTGTATAAATTTTAGTAAGTAAGTAAATGGCACTTGAACTGGCAAATTTCAATCAAGATTCATGTTTTTTGTTATGTTGTTCCCCAATTCAGATATTATTCTCCATAAAATCAACCATGATATTGCCAATAGGCTAAAATGTTTAAATTGTATTTACATTTCTCACCAATATTCTTTTCTTCCTTGCCTGTGAAAGCATCGTGTCACATCTTATCATTAATACTACATTAAATTTGTTTTAACATTTTAAAAATATACACAGTGCAGAATACTAAAGTGTGGCATATGTAGATCTCTCTATTTTGCAATGAAGTTTTCTTACAGATTGTGTTTCATTAATCAATCTTAAGGTTATTTAGACTATTGTTGTGAGGTGCAAACATTTTATCAATATTATTATGGAATAATTATGTTTAACTAACAATGATTAATTAATATACTTATGTGTTTGGTGCATTACAAAGAGTTAGACAGTAGGAGCATGCAAAGCATTGAAAGAGATGCTTTTCAAAGCACTTAGCTTGAATGAAGCATATTTCTCTGAAGCATTAAAGCAGTGACTGTTCAAAGTTACAATGGCACTCAAAAAAGTGACATGACCATTTTTCAAACTTATGATGGTGCAGTATCCTCATAGTCATGTGATCAAAATTTATATGTTTAGCAACTGGACTCATATTTATAATGGTTGCAGTGTCCTGGGATCATGTGATCAGTGACAGTCTGACAAGAAAGTCAATGGGGAAGCCAGATTCACACAACAACCGTGTTACTAACTTAACAACTGCAGTGATTCGCTTATCAACTGTGGCACAAAAGGTCATAAAATGAGGCAAAATGTTAACAAATGTTTCACTTAGTAACAAAAATTTGGGGCTCAATTGTGGTCGTAAGTCAAGGACCACCTGTAATATATTTTATAAAACCTGTGTGATATAGGTTATCTAAAGTACGGGTGCACATGGAGACAAGATTTCTACTCAGATTCTCAGTGGAGCAAATGTCTGGAAACACAAGAGAACAATTTTGAAAGTATCTGAGTAAACTTTCTGAAGAATGCAGCTACCATAATGCTTGAAAAGCCCTGCTTAATTTATACTGAAGTCTTTGCAAAGGATCTCTTTCAAATGTTTTACACAACCCTGTAAAAAGACATGTATATAACTGCTTACAGCAGTGGTTCCAACCTTTTCTATACAGCATAACTGCAAACCATTCTGAACTTTAAGCAACTCTCTGGCAGAGTTCAAGACAGTTGTAGGGTAGGGTATGGGAAAATCAGTAAAGCATATACAGTGAATGTGAAAATGTGATGAGCCATATTGCTATGGCCAGTCTTTTCTCCGCCAGTTTGGAGGGCTGCCCCGGATCCAACAGAAGAGCTGCCGCCCTCCTGCGATCAAGCGGGTCCCCTCCTTGCTCATCACCCCTACAGGGCGACTTTCGACCCTTTCCAGGGTCCCCCAGCGAAGGAAAATTGGACATGGAAGACAGAGTCACCTTCCAAGCAGCCGCAGCGGCTGCATCAGGAAACTAGAAATCAGTTACACATATTTAAATAGGCACTTTCAAGCATACAGAGAAACCAGTGAGACAAGGTGATGTTTAAACTGAAGATGAAAAAAACTATAGGAATGAAGTTTCTAGGCAGGCATAAAAGAACAAATGATAAGGGAAGAAGATCATATGTAAAGGTGTGAAGGGATCACAATATTTCTAGTAGCTCTCCAGTAATATGAATTTGACTGATAATTTCATACATACATTAGTCATTTCATTATTTCAAGCATTACACTGATTTTTAAGCATTCCATACAGTATGTTACTAAAGAAAGTAACTGCTTTATATACCAGCCAATTTTTCCTATCTAAAAGGTTTTATACTTCTATCCTCCACCATGCCTCTTTAAGATACAACAAAAGCATTCATAATTTTGTTTAATTATGCTTGAATCAAAAATTGTATAAATAAGGTCATAGTAGTCTAATTGTCCTTGATACATATTTTTGATTACTCAATTTACATACACAAATTCTCCCCCACCCTCCTTTTGATCTCATCCAACTAAAGGACTACTTTTAACAAAGCTCAAGTAGCTGTACCAATTACTATTGTGAGTAAAATACAGTTTAAATTTTCTTTCAGCACATCTCATCTGCAAACACATGAGTAATATTTTAATATAAAATATAATAAATCAGTCCAGTACTAAATTTCTCACACAATATTCTTGCATTCTCCACTATAGAGGAAATCTGGAAGGTAAAGTTGCTTATAAAATTGTATAAATCCTTCTGCAAATTCTCAGGTGCAAATTCCATTCTTCTAGCACTCTATTAAAAGAGTTAGTTCTTTTAGCTGTATTAAAATACCCAATAATGTAATCAGCTTCCAATCTGTCAAGAGTAGAGCAGAAGTGATCCCGAGAACCAGTTTGACTAGCAAATGTTTACTGGTGTGTTAATGGGGCCTACCTATTTAGGGCAGGGAAGTCATGGTTCTCTTGGGAGGGATAGGGTTGGCAACACCATGGTGATTGGCAGAGTGATATATGGTGGGAGACAGGGAGCAAGCAGCATTTGAGGAAGCTAATATTATACTGATTCTGCCTTCCTGACTCTTGGGATGTACTCTGATGCTCTATAACTGGACTTTCAGTGACCTTGGTTCTCAGCTATTGATACTTATAATAGGTCAGCCTATTATAAGGTTCACCTCTTACAGGAGTTAATTATGGATGAAAAGCCAACTTGGCATATATATTGCCAAGACCTGGCTGGGCACAGAGAGGGAAATTACCCTCTCAGTAGTGTGCCCATCGGTGTTTTAATTGCTATACCAATGGTGATCCCAAGGCAAGGCCAGTAGAGTGGCTATCCAGGAGATTCTGGCAGCTTTCAGAGATGGTGCTTCATAGATAACCAGATGTAAAGGTCCATTTTTGTGAAATGGATTTAGGGATAAGATGGGATTGTTGCAATTTTATCCTGCTGGACTGGACTGGGTTGGACTGCCTGGATTGCTCAATGTTTTGGCCACATTGGCAGTAAGGTACCCTAGAGTAGACTTATGATGTTGGGAAGTTTTAACTTGCTTTTCTTGGGTGTAGAGTAGGATGGAGCTTGAAAATTCATGGCCACCATAACAGCCATGGGCCTGACTCAAGTCATCAAGCCACCCACAGCAGAGGTCAAATGCTGATCTGATTTTTGTGGCAATATTTTTATAATAGTTTTATTATAAGTTGCCTAGCATCACTTTACTGTGAGATGGGTGCTATACATATATGATCAATAAATATAACAATGAATAAATAATATTAGGATGTTAACATTAGTCCCCTGCCACTCTCTTATTGTTTTGTAGTTTACCGCAGCTGCAATTTAATCAGATTATAAATAGATTATAGTAATTGATTATAACACTCTAAAACTTAAGAAATAATAAAAAACAGTACTAATTAATTTTAGTCCAGTAAATACAAATAATAATAATAATAACAACAACAACAGTTATATATCTCTGCTGGATTCCTTCACTGCTAACTCCCCCTGGTTTGCCTCTACATTCTGAATTACTTCTGGCAAGGCTTTGACTTCTTTGCCCTGGGTAAACCTTTGCAGTTCATCCAATTCTATTTCTGTGAATACTTTATTTCATATTATAAATCAGTGTTGATCTGCTAGTATCTGTTCTGTTATTTCTAATTCTGGATGTTGTTCTTTCCAGAATTGGTGCATTCGTTTTAGATATCCTCTTCTTGTTGAACTTGATCTGTAATAACAGATCATTATTTCTTTGTTTTCAATCACTGTGTATTTGCACCTCTTCCTCAGGAAGAACAAAACCCTCTAACTAAAGAAATAAAAGAACTGAAACAAAGAATAACTGAGCATCTAGAACAGCACAAAAACAACAGAATAAGGCTGCCTGCATTGAAGCTTGTTCCAAAGAAACAGCTAGCACAAGCATTAAAAAATGCAAATACTGCAATATCAAGTATAAGCACCAACTCATTGCAAGAAACAAACCAATTAATGTACAGCACAGTTGCAGTTATAACTGAATACCTGGGATGCAAAATCAACAAAGAAGAAAAACAAACAAACAGTGCACCACAAAAATGGAAGGTTAGACTAGAAAAATAAGATCAGCAAGTTAAGATCAGATGCAAGCAAGTTAGAACAGATGAAAGAAAAGAAGCTGAAGAACAAAAAGACCAAAGAATACCTAATCAAGAAATACCACTTAGAAACAAGGAAGATCAAGGAAGCACTGGAAATAATAAAGCAGCAAATAACAGCTATAGCCAGGAAAATCAGCAGATACGAAGCTCAAATTGCAAATTATAGGCAGAACCTCCAATTTCAATTCAATCAGAAACGTTTCTACCAATCCATCAATGGAGAAAGTGCAATGAATCAGTCAGTACTGACAAGGAAGAAACAGTGCAGTTCTGGAAGCAGATATGGGATAACCTAAAGAAATACAACAAGGATACGGCTTGGTTTAAAAAGGTGGATGCAAATAAAACAGAAACTGAAATGAAAGAACTAGCAATAACAACAAAAATGGTAGAAAAAAGAGCAAGGAAGATCAAAAATTGGTCAGCACCAGGTGAAGATGAACTGCATGGGTTTTGGTTGAAACATCTAACTGTTATATACCCACTCATTGCCAAGCAGTTTAACAATATACTACAAGGAGATGAAATTGAAGAGCAGCTAACATCTGGGAAAACTTACCTCTTAATGAAAAATCCAGCAAAAGGGGCAACACCAGGCAACTACAGGCCAATTACCTGCCAATTACCAACAACTTTCAAATTGCTAACTGGTGTGGTAGCTGAAGCAGTACAACAGCATCTAATTGAAAACAATCTCTTTCCACCTGAGCAGAAAGAAAACCGACCCAATAGCAGAGGAACAAAAGATCAACTCCTAATAGACAAAATGTTCTTGGAAAACTGCAACAAAAGGAAGACCCACCTGAATGTGGCATGGATTGACTACAAAAAGGCATTTGACTCTCTGCCCCATGATTGGATAATCAAGTGCCTAGAAATAACAGGAGTCAGTAGAAACATGAGAAAATTTGTGCAAAGATCGATGGCACAATGGAAGACAGAGTTGCAGGTCAATGATGAGAGACTGGGAGAGGTTAATATCAAGAGAGGAATATTTCAAGGAGATTCATTATCACCACTACTATTTGTTATTGCACTGTTTCCTCTGTCAACAATAACTCAGGACATGGCCATCAAACATCAAAAACATCTGCCAGACTATCCCACCTCCTTTACATGGATGATCTGAAACTGTTTGGAAAAACATCATCTGAAATAGAATCGCTGCTCAACACTGTCCGTATATATAGCCAAGATATTGCAATGGAGTTTGGCCTGGACAAATGTGCCACACTTACTATCAAACAAGGAAAAATAGTAAAAACTGAAGAGATCAAGATGCCTCACGAAAATAACATTAAGAGTCTGGACGAGGAAGATTCCTACAAATACTTGGGTATCCTTCAAGCTGACAACATCAAGCACACTGAAGTCAAGAAAAAGATTAGAGGTGAATACATCAAGAGAGTGAAGAAGATCTTAAAGTCCAAACTCAATGGAGGAAATACCATGAAAGCAATCAACACCTGGGCAATTCCAGTCATTAGATACACAGCTGGAATAGTGAACTGGACTCAAGCAGAACTAAAAGCAATGGATAGGAAGACCAGAAAAATAATGACAATGAATCATGCCCTTCATCCACGCAGTGACATTGACAGACTCTATCTACCAAGGCAAATAGGTGGGCGTGCAACGTTGCAAGTACATCAGATGGTTGAAGAAGAAAAAATGGCTTTGGAAGAATATCTGAAGGACAATGATGAAGATACACTGAAATTAGTATATCAGGAAGGCTTACTGACTACTGGAGAGAACAAACTGGCCAACAAGGAAGACCAAATGAAGAACAGAATAAGGCATGGGAAGACAAAGCACTACATAGCCAGTACATTACAAAAATAGCTGGGAAAGCAGATAGTAACAAGACCTGGCAGTGGCTAAGAGCAGGAAAATTGAAGAAAGAGACCGAGGGACTAATTCTGGCTGCACAAGACCAAGCCTTAAGGACAAATGCATACAAAGTCAAAATTGAGAAGACAGCAACAGACAGTAAGTGCCGCTTATGCAAAGAAGCTGAAGAAACAGTGGACCGCCTGGTAAGCTGCTGCAAGAAGATCGCACAGACTGACTACAAGCAGCGGCATGACAAGGTAGCAACAATGGTGCATTGGAAGATCTGCAAGAAATATCATTTGCCTGTTAGCAAGAACTGGTGGGATCATAGAATAGAGAAAGTCATAGAAAATGATAAAAATAAACTGCTCTGGGACTTCAGAATTCAAACAGACAAGCACCTGCAACATAACACCCCGGACTTAACAATTGTCGATAAGAAAGACAAAAAAGTCTGGATAGTGGACGTGGCAGTGCCTGGAGACAGCAGAATAGACGAGAAAGAACTGGAGAAGATAACAAAATACAAAGACGTACAAATAGAAATAGAAAGACTATGGCAAAGGCAAGCAAGGGTAATACCAATAGTAATAGGCACCTTGGGTGCAATCCCAAAACAACTAGAGCATCACTTGAACACCATTGGCATTGACAAATTTGCCATTAGTCAATTGCAAAAGGTGGCCTTACTAGGAACTGCTTCCATCCTGCGACGATATCTGTAATACCATCAAATATCCACATCTGCCTATCCCAGGTCCTTGGGAAGGACTCGATAGATAGACAAAAATGCCAAATCCAGTCTGAACTGAATTGGCTGACTGTGGCTGACTGTGCGATGATCAATAACAACTGTGGCTGACTGTGCGATGATCAATAAAACAACAACAACAACAACAACAACAACAACAACAATAATAATAATAATAATAATAGTTGGAAGGGACAAATGGCTATCCAGTCTCTTCTTAAAAACTTCCAGTGTTGGAGCATTCACAGCTTCTGGAGGCAGGTTATTCCACTGATTAATTAGTCTCACTGTCAGAAAATTTCTCCTTAGTTCTAGGTTGCTTCTCTCTTTGGTTAGTTTTCATCTGTTGCTTCTTATCCTGCCTTCAGGTGCTTTGGAGAATAGCTTGACTCCCTCTTCTTTGTGGCAACTCCTGAGATATTGGAACACTGCTCTCATGTCACTCTTAGTCCTTTTTCTTCATTAAACTAGACATACTCAATTCCAGCAACCGTTCCTCCAGTGCCCTAATTATTTATTTATTTCCAAAATAAATTTCAGAAATGTTCCAAAATGTTTTATATGTTTGTTTATGGTTTGTTTGTTCAATTTTGGCCTTATTTTTGATTGCTTGTTTCAGAGAATGGGAAGGCGGCAGTGGAGTACAGCTAAGAAAGACCCCCATTAACTGTTTATCAGAAGAGAAACTTAGGGGGCTCATTCAGGTACACAGAAGCCCTTTTTAATGCATTCAGATACCCTCAGGTTGTTTGCATCATAAGTGTTTGGAAGCTGAAAGGAATGAATAGAAGTGATTATCCCTCACAAGCCTTTGAGAATGCAGAATGAAACTGTTGCTGGGACATTTATAGTAGCTTATCAGACTTAGACCAAATACTGATGGGAGACATATGGGCTGGAACCAAGAGGTGCTACAGCATATAGAGGTCACTCATCAGCTCTTCTTAGCATCAGACTGTCATTTCAGCACAGCTGACTTCCCAGGCTTGCAAGTGGTTAATTTTTAGAAAAATAATTATTTAGAAAAAAAAATCACTAAGTAGCATATGCTGGGGACAAATGGATAAATGGAAACAATTGATATCATTAGCATCCCTCAACCTGCAGTCCTCCAGATATGTAAGAATACAATTCTGATAATCCTGGTAAAATAAGAACTGAAGTTCAACAAAAGCAGAGAAGATTAATCCTTATCAAACCTTCTGAGCGTCTTAAAAGCATTTGTGCAGTTTCTCATAAAAGTCTCTATAATTAGGTGCACCTTTGATCTGACTGATAAGGCTATTTTTATTCCTTTTCGAAAATGGAACTGTCTTCTTATCTGATCTAGCATTTTTTTAGATGAATGTGGAACAAGGCATAAGAAGAGAGCAAAAGAAATAGTAAATGCATATATGCATAACCCTATCCCTTACCCTAATAGGCAGTAGGGAGAAAGCAGAGCTGCTTAACTCATTCTTTGCATCATTCTTCACACAAAAAGAAATTATAGCCCAACATACCAAAAAAACTACTGCAAAAGACAAACTAGAAACAAAAATTAAAATAAGCAAGAAAATGGTAAGAGAACACCTATCTGACCTTGATGAATATAAATCACTGGAGTCATCCCAGAATTCTGAAGGAGCTGGCAGATGTTATCTCAGAACCATTGCACCATATCTTTCAAAAATCCTGGAGCATCGGAGAAGTACCTGAGGATTGGGAAAGGGCTGGTGTAGTTCCTATCTTCAAGAAAGGGGGGGGGGTCAGACCCAGGAAACTACAGACCAATTAATTTAACATCAATACCTGGGAAGATCTTGGAAAAGATAATCAAAAAACAGATCTGCGAACACAAGAACCAAAGTTATTACTAGTAGCCAGCACAGGTTTGCTAAAAACAGATCATGCCAAACCAACCTTATTTCATTTTTTGATAAAGTGACTAAATTAGTAGACCAGTGAAACGCTGTGTAGTATACTTAGATTTCAGTAAGGCATTTGACGAAGTAGACCACAACCTGCTGCTTAGTAAGCTAGAAAAAGGTGGGATAGACAATATCAACACCAGATGGATCTATAGCTGGCTGACAAACCATACTCAGTGAGTAGTTCTCAATGGTATTACATCCACATGGAGATAGGTAAGCAGTGGGGTACCACAAGGCTCCGTCTTAGGCCCAATACTCTTTAATATCTTCATAAATGACTTAGATGAGGGAATAGAAAGGGAACTCATCAAATTTGCAGATGACACTAAACTGGCAGGAATAGCCAAGACCCCAGAAGACAAGCTCAGGATCGAAAAAGATCTTGACAAACTCGAAAAATGGGCCCTATCCAACAAAACGATCTTTAATGTGGAGAAAAGCAAAGTTTTACATTCAGGCAAGAAAAATCAAAGGTACAAGTACAGATTAGGGGAGATCTGGCTCAAAAACAGTAACTGTGAGAGGGACCTTGGAGCCCTAGTGGATGATGACTTGACTATGAGCCAGCAGTGTGCAGCAGCAGCAGCAGCCAAAAAAGCTAATACAATCTTGGGTTGTATAAACAGAGGCATAGAATCAAGATCACATGAAGTATTAGTACCGCTTTATAAAACCCTAGTGAGACCACGCCTGGAATATTGCAACCAATTTGGGTCACCATACTACAAAAAAAATGTTGAGGCTTTGGAAAAAGTTCAGAAAAGAGCAACTAAAATGATCAAAGGCCTGGAGACTAAAACCTATGAAGAACGGCTGCAGGATTTGGGTTTGGCTAGTCTAAAGAAAAGAAAAAAATAGGGGCGACATGATAGCAGTATTCCAGTATTTGAGGGGCTGCCACAAAGAAGAGGGCACCAAACTATTCTGCAAAGCACCAGAGGGCAGGACAAGAAACAATGGTTGGAAACTGAACAAAGAGAGAAGCAACCTTTGAATTAAGGAGAAACTTCCTAACAGTGAGGACAATTAACCAGTGGAACAGTTTGCTTTCTGAAATCGTGGGCGCTCCATCACTGGAGGCCTTTAAGAAGAGACTAGACCAGTGATGGTGAACCTTTAAGAGACCGAGTGCCCAAACTGCAACCCAAAACCCACTTATGCATCATCGAGTGCCAGGTGGGTGTGGCCATTGGCTGGGTGTGGCCAATTGGGTGGCTGTGGCTGTAGTGGTAACGGCAGACTGGGTGGGACTAAAAAGTTCAATCAATCAATTTCAACTTTGCAAGATCTTTTTTTTTCTGTGAGAAGTTGAAATTGATTGAACCCCCTTTTTTTTTTTGCACACTGCGGCGGAGGCCTAAAGCAAAAAAGTTTTATAAAACCCAGCTGAAGGCCTAGTTCTGGGGCGACAGCGCGCATGCCCACAGAGAGGGCTCTGAGTGCCGCTTCTGGCACCCATGCCACCACTGGACTAGACAGCTATTTGTCTGAAATGGTATAGGTTCTCCTGCTTAAGCAAGGGGCTGGACTAGAAGACCTCCAAGGTCTCTTCCAGCTCTATTCTATTCTATTCCTAGTTGCTTAGCCAGCATGTAAACATGACTCAAAATGACCAATAGAGAACAGGACAAAGCATCTGGTAAAATGTAACCAGAGGATCAGCAAAATCTGTACTCCTAGTTCCTAAAAAGGAGACTGGCTTCATCATATACTTATTGTCCGGATATTGTGGGATATGTTGGAGCTAAACTGCAGAGTTAGAGTGGAACATTTGAACAAGCAGCTGGTCTCTTTTAGAAAGTATTTTCATTATTAAACCATGATTTTTAGATAGTGTTTGCATATTGCACTAAATCATGGATTGTTTAGTTGTGATTGGTGACTTAGCTACAGTTGGTTGGGTTCAATAATTACTCAGTTGAAATATATGGCAATCTTCACTATGACTCACAAATGTTTTAGCTTTTTTCTCCTACACGTGGGGACCAATGACACAACAATGAATTTAAAAACAATAACAAGAGATTATGGACAGCTAGGGAAGAAAGTTAAAGAATTAGTAACATAAGTGGTGTTTTAATGTATATTTCCAACCAAAGATCAAAATCCAATGAGGGAGCAAAGGATTTTAGAAACCATTGGCTTAAAACCTGGCATTGTCAAGAGATCTTCGATTTCCTAAACCATGGTTTGTATTACATATATGAAGGGCTGCGGGATGGCAAGGGATGGACTGAACCTCACAAGAACCGGAAAGAATATATTTGGAAGATATATATTCATCAGAAGGGCTTTAAATTAAATTTGGGGGGGGCAATCTTCAAGATCTTTAGAACCTGATTCCAAGCAAAAACTACTAGATAACCAATCATATAAAGAGGTAGGGAGCAAAGGGAAAGAAGAAGAATAAAAAGAAAAACACAATGAAGTAGAGAGTGATGAAAACAATGGAAAACCCAGTTACAAAGTAGGAGATATAAGAAACATGCCCAAGACCCATAAGGAGTCAAATGCCTATACATGAATGTTCAAAGTTTTGGGAACAAACAGAGTGAACTTGAAATACTAGTACATGAAGCTAGATATTATATAGTTGCCATTATTGAAACATGATGGGATGAAACTCATGACTGGAATGTACTGATGGAAGGATACAAACTGTTCAAAACAAACAGACTTAACAAAAGAGGAGGTGGAATTGCATTATATATAAAAGGTCACTACATCTCTATAGAAATCCACAAAACCAAGGGTGAAAACCACCTAGAATCCATATGGGTCAATATAAAAGGGGAAAAATGACATTGTTATAGGCCAGTGGTGGCGAACCTATGGCACGAGTGTCAGAGGCGGCACTTGGAGCCCTCTCTGTGGGCACATGTGTCGTCGCCCCACCCGCGCCTCCCCCCGCAGCCTCCTCCACACAGCAGCTCCCCTGGAGGAGAGTCGCCCCCAGGCATGGCCCGCCTGGAGTAGCGCAGCCAAGGACATGGCAGTCAGGCAGTGGGGACAAGATTCCACCATTGTGCCCCGTCGCAAACAGATGATGCTGTGGGGCATGGGTGGAGGGCATGGCGGCCATGGCGCTGCTGGGCCGCCATGGCGATCTGCGGCGGGCCATGGAGGTGGTGGGTGGCCCTGCGGGTGGGTGAGGGTGGGGCAGGGGTGGAGCGGGGACAGGGCGGGGTGGGGCAGTTTTGGGGCACTTGGTCTCTAAAAGGTTCGCCATCATTGCTATAGGCATATACTACAAGCCACTCAACCAAGTAGAAGAAATAGATGAACTTTTTGCTAAACAATTAATGACTTTATGTAGGAAACATACCACATGGGAGACTTTAATTACCTTGGTATCAACTGGAGACAACTCTGCAGCAAGTGGGAGAACAAACAACAAACAAACAGATTCGTAACAAACCTAACTGACAACTTTGTCATCCATAAAGTAGAGGAGGGAACTAGAAGAAAAGTTATACTGGACCTAATTCTTACTAATAGAGGAGAAGTGATAGAGGGAGTTGAAGTTGCTGGAACTTTGGGCAAGAGCAAATGCAAACAATTGAACATAATCCAACCAGTGTGTTAAACTTTAAAAGAGTTGTTTTTAACAAACTCAGAGAGAGTCTAAGAAAAATTCCATGGATGAAAATCCTAAAAGGGAAAAGAACCCAAGGAGCATAGGAAACTCTGAAAAATATGATCGTAAGAGCCCAGTTCAGCACAATGCCATGAAAAAGAAAAGCAAGAAATCCAAAAAGAAGCTAGCATGGTTGCACAAAGATCTCTCTGTTAACTGAAAGACAAAAAGGACAAGTATAAAAAAAATGGAAAGAGGGATATAACTAAGACAGAATCTGCAAAGATGAAGTCAGGAAAGCAAAGGCTCAGAATGAACAAAGATTTGCAACAAAAGTCAAAGATAATAAAAAAGTTTATTTCAACATATAAATAACAAGAAACAGTAGGTCCACTAAAGAGAGAAGATGGCAAGGAAGTAACAGGCAGCAGAGAGAAAGCAGAACTGCTTAAGTCAATCTTTGCATCAGTCTTCATGGAAAAAGAAATTATAGCCCAACCTACCAAAAACCTAACTATAAAAGACAGACTAGAAATAAAAATTAAGATAAGTAAAATAATGGTTAGAGAACGCCTATCAGATCTTGATGAATATAAATCACCGGGACTTGATGGATTACATCCAAGAGTTCTGAAGAAGCTGGCAGATGTTATCTCAAAACCATTTTACCACATCTTTCAAAAATCTGGGAACACAAGGGAATTACCTGAGGATTGGAAAAGAGCTGATGTGGTTCCCATCTTCAAAAAAAAGGGGGGGAAACAGAGCCAGGAAATTACAGACCAATCATCCTAATATAAATACCTGGGAAGATACTGGAAAAAATAATAAAAAAACTAAAAGCCAGCTCAGGTTTGTTAAAAACAGATCGTGCCAAATCAATCTTATTTCATTTTTTGACAAAGTGACTAAATTAGTAGACCAGCAAAATGCTGTGGACATAGTATATTTAGACTTCAGCAAGGCATTTGACAAAGACCACAACCTATTTCTTGGTAAGTTAAAAAAAATTGGGATAGACAGCATCACCACCAGATGGATTTGTAACTGGCTGATACTGTACTCAATGAGTAGTCTTTAATGGTACTACATCCACATGGAGGGAAGTAAGCAGTGGGGTACCACAAGGTTCCATCTTAGGCCCAGTACTCTTCAATATCTTCATAAATGACTTAAATGAGGGAATAGAAGGGAAACTCATCAAATCTGCAGATGACACTAAGCTGGCAGGAATAGTCAATACCCCAGAAGACAAGCTCAGGATCCAAACAAGATCTTGACAGACTTGAACAATGGGCACTATCCAATAAAATTAAATTTAATATGAAGAAAAGCAAGGTTTTACACTTAGGCAGAAAAAAAACAAAGGTACAAGTATAGATTAGGTGAAACCTGGCTCAAAAACAGTAACTGTGAGAGGGACCTTGGAGTCCTAGTGGACAACCACTTAAATATGAGCCAGCAGTGTGTGCCAGCAGCCAAAAAAGCTAATACAATCCTCAGTTGTATAAACAGAGGCATAGAATTAAAATCACATGAAGTATTAGTATCGCTTTATAAAGTCTTAGTAAGGCCACATATGGAATACTGCATCCAGTTTTGGTCACATTACAAAGAAGATGTTGAGACTTTGGAAAAAGTGCAGAGAAGAGCAATTAAGATGATTAAAGGCCTGGAGACTAAAACATATGAAAAATGGTTGCAGGATTTGGGTTTGGCTAGAGAAAAGGACTGGGGGGGCATAATAACAATATTCCAGTATTTGAGAGGCTGTCACAAAGAGGGGTCAATTTATTTTCTAAAGCACCAGAGGGCAGAACAAGAAACAATGGATGGAAACTAATCAAGGAGAGAAGCGGCCTGGAGTTAAGGAGAAAATTTTTATCAGTGAGGACAATTAATTAGCTAAATAGCTTGCCAAGTCAGAAGTTGTGGGTGCTTCATCACTGGAGGTTTTTAAGAAGAGATTGGACAGCCACATCTGAAATGGTGCAGAGTCTCCTGCTTGAGCAGGAAGTTGCAGTAGAAGACTGCCAAAGTCCCTTCTGGCTCTATTCTGATTGTGTCTTCTTTTCAGATGTTCTATCCATTTAGTATGTCAGATTAATGTGATGTACAAATCAGAGATACTATCTTTCTAGTGGGAGTATCCATTTGAAATGTATTCTCCTATATTCATTTTTCCCCTACAGGGGTTTAACTGAAAACACAATTTCTTCCATTAAAAATAGGATCGGAGGGCCTATCCTTGGACTGAGTACTTGTGTGTATGCAGTACTCTCATATTCACTCTATGTAACTAACGTGGAAGGAATATGCATTCCCAACCCCTTCTTTACTGTGACCTGGCTTCAGGTCATCCTTGAGGTAGCTGGATGCAAAGGGAGAATACTCCCTGTCCACTAGGGCCCTTGATCATTATGCATCATAAGTGTCTCACCACTGCACATGAACTAGTGAAAAGGACAACATCATGACAACATGATTTTGTCTATGTGTTCTAAATTTTCTTTCTTTCATTCTCAAGAACAATCATTTGAGCAGACTGGACAATAAGTCTCTAGATTGCTTGCTTTCACTCACACACCTGTAAGTTTCTGTTTCTAGCAGTGTCTATGCAGATTCATAAAGGATAAAGCCGCAGAATAGATACTTCTGTGGATTATACTTAATTGTATTTCTCTGTTCCTGGCCACATAAATAAAGCTGTCACTCACATTTCAGTAACTACCCAATTGAATTATCGAAACCCCCTCTACATAGAGCTCCCTTTGAGATATCCAGAAGCATCAATCCAGAACACAGTGATATGGGTAATTATGAATACTGCTTGTTGTGCTCATATAATATTTCTGCTCTGTGAAATGCTCTGGCTCCCTGTAGTATTCCAGATGCAATTTTCTGAGTTATCATCTAAAATTTTGCATGGATTATTTGCAATATCACCTTCTTGCAATAAGGTATCTGGTCTTTCCATCCCACATGTTCCAAAAGGGAGAGCATATTCCGGATCCTTTGTCTAAAACAATTTCATCTTGTGGAATCAGGTGTCTCATATATGTTGGCCCTTAGCACGGGTGTCAAACTTGATCGTGTGGAGCAGGGGTGGGCGTGGCCTGCACATGACGCATCCAGCCCATGGGCCACCAGTTTGACACCCCTGGCCCTTAAGACTTTTAGAAAAGCTTTTAGAAAGGAAATTAAACCTGGCTCCCTCCCCAGGTTTTGGGTCATGATGAGCAAAGTTCCTATTGCAGGATTCCTATTTAGTAGGGCAGGCATGTCCAAAGTCCGGCCCGGGGGCCATTTGCGGCCCGCGGACCGGTTTAATCCGGCCCGCTAAGAGCCCTCCCTGCTCTATTTAAATGCGGCCCTCCCACACTTGTCCAGCGGCCCTCCCACACTTGGCCATTTTGTATTGGTTATAGTACATTCTAGCAGCTGCTTGTTCAAGGACTGGCACAAAAGGCCGT
>NW_015386333.1:3482575-3517165 GCF_001527695.2 Protobothrops mucrosquamatus
CATATAAAATGTATGTGGACTGATGACAGTCAAATGCAACTAAAGCCCAATAAATTGCAAACATGTTTGAAAAACATAACTGATAAATATAGTATCAAATATGATTTCAATTAGTATTTTCAGTAAATTAATAATTCAGTAAATTAATAGCAAAAAATAATTTAATTGGCATAAAATAATTCCTTTGCATTTATTTGTAGTGGTTCAAAGAATGTTCGGAAAAATGTTCGGCCCTCCAGCATGTTCACTTCATCCAATCTGGCCCTCTTTGAAAAAAGTTTGGACACCCCTGGTTTATATAAAGGAAATGTTTTAGTTACTTAAGTGAAATTGAGCTTGAGAAAACTTCAAATGGATAAAAATGCTTTGATTAGATCAAAAAGATTAGATAATTGGATTTATTTAAATTGAACATAAAAAGAAGAGAAAAATTCTGGATATAAATGTACATTAGTTTAAGAGGGATATGTATTTTAAGTAGTATACTATCTTCTTATTTCTTTTTCTTTTCTTTTTTTTCTTTTTTTAAGATATGAGAAATGTAAAAGTGTTGAGATGGCCTGTATGAGGAAAAAGATTTAAATACTTAAGTGTAATGAAAATCTTAACCAGTAAGAATATTTTAAATATTGTGGGGAAAACAAATTTTAATAAGAATTTTAAACAGAATCTATGATAAGGCAATCAAGATGATCAGTTAGAAAAGAAGCTTTATATTAGTGTGGTTATTATTTGCAGAAATATTAGAAAAATGTCTATATTTAATTGTTATTTATCCAAATAATAAGAATTGTATTAATTCAAGGATGGCAAAAAAGAACAATTTTGGAAGAAGAGAACATCAAGCAAAGCTATTATGTGGACTATAGAATTATAGAAACTAATCGTTATTGTTTTTTAAATATAAACGCAAACAATACGATGTTTACCAAATATTAAGATGATTATGTAAAAAAAATAATAAAACATATTTAAAAAAATAAAATGGGGAAGGAGAGTTTGGACTCAAGGTTGAAGGAGGCAGCTTTCTCTCTGGAGGGCTTGATCTATAACCCTAGGTAAGACAAGATGACTCTTTGCATGTTCTAAGAAATATCCTAAATAAGTTTGGACTGAACTCTGGGATCTAACTGCATCAAGCCAGGCTTGATTGTCAGTGCCAGACCTGAGTCTTCATAAGTGGGAAAGCACTGAAGTGCTTTTGTGAAGTTAAATGGCTTATTGTGAACTTGGAATCTCTAGAATCTAGACTACATTGCTTGCAGGGGATTTCATTTACCCTTTGAATCATGAGCTGTACAGATTCCAGCCCCAAATATGCATTGGAGTTTCTGACTGAAGAATTAACATGTTAATTGGAGGAACCCTGGAATGGTTGGTCAGAAGGTCAGAATGGTAGTATCCAGTTACTTTATTGGAAAAAAGAAGAAATCACCCTCATATATGGCTGCAGTTCAATGAGGAAGAAAAAAAGTTCATTTTGGTTTGCCTTGTTTTATATGTTATTTTATACAGTGGAAGATGCTCTACATGGCTCTCTTGCTTCCATTTCCTTTCCATCAATCTCAGTGGCAACCGTATTTTGTAGATAATGCGGGGGGGGGGGGGGGGCTTTCAGGCCTGGCATGGGATGCAGTTTCTACCCAAGTTGTAAGTAAAAATGAAACTCTTTCAGATAGTGGGTGAGACAGATGGTTTCTAACAATGGGGCACAAACTCTCCACTAATGCCTGCAGGAGATTAATAGCTTGTTTGATGGATTTCAATCCCAAACACTATTCTTTTGAAGGATAAGGAGGAGATATAGCCTCTGAGTAGGGACAGCCAACACTTTCTAAGTAGATCTCCAAGCCAGATGTCATGATCTCCAACCCCACCAGGACATACTTGGGATTTTTTAATATATTGTTATAAGCTTACATCCTACTTTTCCAATAACACTATTTCTGCCTATAATGATTCCATACTGCTTCATTGAAGTAAGAACTAACTAGCATTTTGTGATAAATTCTTTCATAACTATGCAAATATACAACAGATAAGTGGAGATTCATGACACTATTAGCACAGCAATGGTCCTTAAATTCATAGTTGTTACAATGTCCTTAAGCAAGTCACCCAAAATACAGAATTTTAAGGCAGCCCTCTGAGATAGTAAGTATTTTCTCAGAAACACTCTTTTTTCACACAGTGTTCATACAACTCATCCTTAGAGAGGGAAGGGAGGAAGAGATGCCTCTATATCACACTTCTTTTAACCTTAGA
The DNA here is from genome assembly GCF_001527695.2 of Protobothrops mucrosquamatus. Lineage (NCBI taxonomy): Eukaryota > Metazoa > Chordata > Lepidosauria > Squamata > Viperidae > Protobothrops > Protobothrops mucrosquamatus. The sequence goes on from NW_015386333.1 coordinate 3,484,841, forward strand.
TTTTAAGAAAAACTAAAGTTTTTTTAAACAGGTGAGCCCTAGGTAACTTATGCTAATAGGAACTTCATTCTTCAAAATCTGTGAGTAAAGAAGCACTAAATTGGAAAGTATTCCATGAGAACATTAATCTCTCAACTTTAGGTAGTATTAAGTTTGTTTAGTTTGAAAAATGTGAGAAAAAGCCTTTGAAGGAATAGGATCATTTTGGGAGAAGACTGAGTAAGAATTTAAATACAAGTACATATTTGTCTTACAAAGAAAAACAGGCTATAGAACATACATGTCAAACACAAGGCCCACGGGCCGGATCCAGCCCACTATGTGGTTTTCTTAGGAAAGTATCCCCTCCTTGTGTGTTGCAAACAGTCATTTCCAGTGGGGAAAACAGGACAAAGCAGAGTGGGGGAAAATATTTTCCTCTGCTATATTTCCAATCTGAATTAGATCATGGCAGGGTCCCTGCAGGAGACTCTTTTAAGGATTATGTATTAATAGAAAAGCAACCTCTGTTCCTAAATGCTAAAGGTGTTGTACATAAAAAACAGAGAAGCTCTGATCAACTATCACAGCCATCATTTTACGGTTTTGCTGTGCTGGTGTCTGTGGACGCCCCCACTAAATGCAAGCATGGGATAAACTGAGCCTAGTTCCTTCTTGGTGTTTTTAAGTAGCCACAGACTACTAGCAAAAGTGGCATTTGATCACAACGCAAGGAGGCATCGAGAAATGTTTCCTCTTTTGCATTTGAGCATCCAAGAAGGGACAGGAAAGGAGAAAGGGAAAGAGGAAAGATAAACAAAAAGGAAAGAGGGGAAGGAAGAAGGAAAGGAGAATGAAGAGGGAAGGAAAAAGAAGAAATGGGAGAAGGAAGGGAGGGAGGGAGGGAGGGAGGGAGGGAGGGAGGGAGGGAGGAAGATTATAATGAGAGGGAGGAAGGGTCTGAGGGAGGTCCTGCCTTAACACTTGGCCACGAGCAGCCCTGCCGCTCTTTCGTCATCCCCTTGTCCCCTCCTTCTGACCTCTCCTGGTAGTCTCCCATCTTATTGCTGAGGATGTTTTAGTTACAAAGCCAGGTCTCCTTGCAGGGAGAGGGAGTGGGCCTCCCTCTGACCCACACATTTTGCCCTCCCACATACACCATGAGCAACTTGGCCAAGGATAGCGAGCATAACAGCAGCAGCTTCAAGGAGAAGGTAAGCGCAGCTGGGTGCCCCCTTGGGGAAGTGGGGCTAGGCTAGGTTGGGCTGCGGGGTCCCTGAACTCGAGGGTTAGGCGTTTGACTTCTGCTGCCCAACGTTCTGGGCAGCCTGCGCCACCGTCCAGGCCCGCCTACAAGGCCTGAGAGGGACAGTGAGGCTCCCCCAGTGGACCATGTCCTGGCACTCATCCTGGTCCCGCCCTCCTCAGCCAGAGACCCTCGGATTCGCCCAGGCCTGCCCAGGTGCCCTTGATACGAGTGATGTCGAGCTGGCCACGCCCACCCAGTAGGCCATGCTCATCCCAGCCACACCCACCCAGCCCACCCGAGGACAACCACAATCCTGATGAAGCCCTCAATGAAATTGAGTTTGCCACCCCTGCCATAGAGGGCTGGGGTTAATTACTGGTGTTGAGCAACTTCATTTGTTTACTTTATTGGATGAAGCAGTGTTGTTTATCTGGCTTACTTGGTGTATTTGCTTGTTGAACCATAGTCTGACAGGATGCTGCAGCTGATTACTTATCACATGACTGCCTAGTGGGTAGAGTTATCTTCCTTAGCCAAGAATTCAGCCCCAGCTGGTACTCTTTGGAAACAGGATCAATAATTGGAAACCCACAACCAGCTAAATGAATAAAAAGGATAACTGGAAGAGGAGTTATTTTTGTAATTGAGTGATCTTAGCAATTGAATAAGTTAAATAAATATAAATAAATATAAGAATGTAATAGGGATTAATACATGAGCTTCCTAAGACTAAGTGTCAAGGTAAGTTTAGCAACTGTCTGAAGAAATCAGAGCTCCACACTCGACAAACGTATGAGCTAAGATATGAGCATTTTCCTAAATTATTATTCCTAAATAATTTATAAGAGTTTGAAGGTAAAAAGCCAACAGATCAGACTGTGTTTTCCAGTTTAGTGCACATAAAACAGCATAACTTGTAGTTGAGTACTCAATGTAGTGCAATCCAGACCCACAGGGAACACATCTATTTCTTAAAACTACAGATTTAGTGCATTTTAAAATGAAATTTATTTATTTATTTATTTATTTATTTTATTTTATTTAATTTATATGCCGCCCTTCTCCCGACAGGGACTCAGGGCGGCGCACAACATATTTAAAACCAGAACATATATACAATCCCCCCCTTAAAACCGAATTAAACCGAATTTTAATGTTGCGTCTTCCGAATATTTAAAACCCAATGTAAAATCCACCCTAGGNTACCGGTCTGTGGGAAGGAATCTGCGGCAGAAGGCGGTCTCGGAGGTAGCCGGGTCCTATGCCATGGAGCGCTTTAAAGGTGGTAACTAATACCTTAAAGCGCACCCGGAAGGCCACTGGTAACCAATGCAGCTCGCGCAGCAGCGGTGTCACATGGGAGCGACGAGTCCCTCCCAACACCGCCCGCGCGGCCGCATTTGAAATGCTTAGGGGCCAAGGAGATATCTAAAGAAGACTAATAGATAGTAGGCTATGTTTGTCCCACTCCCAGGATGACAATTTTGTTTAAGGCTAAGAAAGAGATCTATCTCTTTAGGAAGGACTGAATCCCTAAGTGATAAAACCATATTTTCTTGTATGGTGGATGTGAATGATTTGATCATCAGAAACACAGATGGGCTAATATAACATTGGTTTAAGGCATAGCATGATTGTTAGATGATGGGAAAGAGACAAAAAGGCTGTAAAAAGTGTTCACATCAAAAAGGATACTGGGTATATAAATGTTTCTGTATCAATACTAGACTCCTTGAAGTCTAAAGTGGGGGGGGGGAATAAAAATATTGTATTTGGTTTTGGAATGAGGACATAAATCTAGTGTGTAGAATGGAGAGAGCCAACAGATAAGCTCATACCTAGATCCGACCTTTATAAAAAGAACAGGAATAGGTGTACTGGAAATTCCTGTTCTTTGTATCAAGGACAACATACTCCGATGTACTAGAAAAAAAGTGAAAGACCAGATTTCTCCATAGAATCACTATGGATGGAAATAGGGCTACAAATGTAAATTATATCTAGGGATATATTATCACTCACTTGATAACATGCGGAGGGTGATACAAGAAGATGAGTGAAATAAGGATGCCATGCAAATGAGAAATTGTAATAATTAGACTTTCCTATACTTGGCATTCATGCTCAGGTAATGACAAAGAAATTAAATTTCTAGATACCATATCCTTACTCTAATTAGTCTTGGAACGTACCAGGGGGAAGACTATCCAATATGTAATCTTTTAAAAATGTCCATAATCTAACACAAGATATTATGGAACAAGTAGAAAACAGTGGTTATATTATTGTTGCATGTAACACAAATGTAATCATAGTGACCTCAAAGGAATGAGGGATTGATTAAAAAAAGAAACAGTTACTTATTAGGAGTTTTCTTTTGGTGATAAGATGAACCTGTCCTTCAACTGAGTAGAAAAGCAGAAAGGAAAGAATAAGAACAAATGGACAATCAGAAATAGATTTAGGACATCGGAAATATAGCATTTCATCTGGTGCAAAATAAACCAGACAAATTCCTCACCAGTAGAAGTAGAAAATATTAACATGGACAGCTCTAAAGAGAAATGGAGGAAAGATCCATCAAAGGCTTTTAGTCTTGAAGACTCAGTGAATGTTGCTGAGTATAAGAGCATGTCAGGTTTTTTTTTACTGGAAATGAGAACTAAGTGTGCCAAATAAATATAAAAAGTAGAATGCAGTGAAAATGTGTTACTTAAGAAGTATATTTCTTCTTAAAAAGAAATCATAGTACCCATAAGGAATTGATGATGAACAAATGTGGATTAAACACAAAAGTAATTAGTCAGTATGGAAAAAATACAGTATGTTGAGATGGTTTAGACTAGGGGTGTCAAACTGCCGGCCGGATACATCATGCCGAAACTGCGCCCACTCCATTGCCGGCAATGGGGAAAAAGTCGTGATATGTTGCGACACATCACATGACATTGCAAGTTTGACACCCCTGGGTTAGACTGAATGAGAATTGAAATACAAAGCAAATACATGAAGAAAGAGAACAGAGAAAAGGAAAACATGATTGGATGGAGCTGATAAGGGTCTCAAAAGAGAGAAGTGAGAAATGTAAAGGCAACAAATGGGATGGGTATGGGTGTGATTAAAACAAGGTTGCTTGGCAAGATAGAAAGATACAGAAAGATAAAACTAATATAAACTGGATTTATATTTCTTTTCCTGTATCTCCTGCCTATAATTTATTTTGCCTATTACTTCTTACTAGTACGATTAGTGATTAATAATAATGTTATATAAGGCCAAAGACCGAAAGAAAACTTGAGTAACTTGTTGCTTATACACTACTTGAATTCTTCCCGTTTTATTCTGCTACCTTCAGTTTTGCCAAACTGATAAGCAGCTCTTTTGTCCGTCAAAACCTGTATGTATGAAGTTGCTCTTGGCTTTATTAAGGGTTTGTTTAATTTGGAGTTTTTTTTCCTGATTCGGTTGGCTATTATATCTGAAAATCAGCATGGTCCTCAATTAGGGTTAGAAATACCTAGGTTCAGATTTTCCTACAGCCCTGAAATTCATAGTATAACCATGGACCAGTCATTAGCTGTCAGCCCTTTAAGTTGTCCAGATCAGGAAAAAGGCCCCATAAGAAGACTAGAGCCATGCTTCATTGAGATCGTCAAGTAAATAGGCTTAAAATCTCAAGGAAAAAATGATAACTATTCATAAATAAATCACTTCAGAGAATTATTTTTGTGAGGAAAAAAACAAAATAAGCATGAATTATGCATGTATGTAAATAAGAGGAAGAGGAGTAGGAAAGCATTGTATATATTATATTTGTAGTTGGCAGCATTTGATTACATTAATGACAGATTTTTAATCCTGGATCCTGGATCTCATACCTAGGCTGAAATTTATGAATGAATCCATGGTTGCTTTAATTCTATGTTTATTTTGGGGTTAGCACACAGCAAAGGGAAATCATCTCAATATATTTTATACCCATTGAAGAGTTTAGGCCAGTGGTTCTCAACCTTTTTAATGCCGCGACCCCAACCGGTTGTAAATCGAGGACTAAACCGGTCGTAAGTCGAGGACTAAACCGGTCGTAAGTCGAGGACTAAACCGGTCGTATGTCGAGGACTACCCAACTGGTCGTAAGTTGAGGACTTTCCCTGCCCGCTGCGCATGCGTGGTTCCGCCCCCTGCGCTGGCCGAGGCGTAGCTGGCAAGCGGCACAGACAGAGCAGGCCGACCACCAGCTGGCCCAGCCCAAGGGAGGTAAGGCACCCGCCAGAAAAGGGGAAAAAAATGGCGGACAAAAAAATGGCAGACAGCCTTGCTTGGCAACCCCCATGAAATGGTCGATCGACCCCAAATGGGGTCCCGACCCACAGGTTGAGAACCACTGGTTTAGGCAAATTGATTTTAAAAAATTAATTTTTAGAGTAAGTATTGGAGCTCAAATCTTGTTCAAAAACCATCAATTAGTATTTTTATTTGGTGTGAACTTATCATAAGATCTATTTATTCCTTCATGACAAAAACCTTGAGAGGTAGGATGGTTGAGAATGAGTCTAAAGTCTAAAGACCAGTCTAAAGTCACCCAGGGAGTTTAGACAACTAAGTAGAGACTGGAATTTGGATCTCTAAATGCCCAGGCCGGCACTTTAATCATTATAAAGATGCTCCTGACACTCCTATGGAAACCAATGCCAACAATCTCAGTGATTGGCTGTGATTATTTAATAGCAAGGAAAATCTGTATGTGTATTTCTTGCATTGCTTCACATTAGGCAGGACTGATGTCCTGGCATTTGAAACTCAGCTTCAGGGCTGAGTCATGGCAACTCTCCATTCCAGCTCTGCATAATGAAGAGTTGTGTACAGTATTGTTCAGCAGCAGCTTTCCTACTTCCTTATAACAGCTGGTCAAATCATTTTATTACTTTTAAATTACCATATTGTTATTTATGTCCCTTTCCTCAAAGAGCTCAGAGCAGTGGAAATAGTAATATTTATTAATTTTATTTGAACAATCCAATCAGATAAACTAAGTTCATAACACTTAAATTAATTATTGAATATGAAACATGTATTGTGTTTGCTCAGTGCACTCAGTTCACTGAACTGCAAACAAACAGCATAATCATACTAAGCCACAAAAGCACAAAGCAAGATTTAAAATAACCTAGTTTTGCCTATTTTGTGACCGTAGATGCTTGATGTTTAACTTACTTGGTTAACTGTGTTGTAAGTCCAGTCATAAACTAGGTTAAGGGATAACCAGTGAGATGAAATCTCCACTCAACTTCATCTCCCTGGCTCTGTTCTGCAAATTGTCTATTTCTCCCTCTCTCTAGAAAAGTCTGCAAATCCTTTTTTGTAGGGACCTTGGTTCTGCAAAATAACCGCAGACATACCAGAGAATTTGTCAAAATCTCCATACAGTTGAAACTGTAACTTCCAAGGACAAAATGGGAAGGAGGCCATGTTATCTTCTTCCTCCTTCTCTTCCTTTTTTCCCACTCTCACCCTTCTAAAAATGGCAGTGCAGATGTTGTCATTTACCTCACGGGCAACATTTTACTAACATAGTAAAATATATTAACTCAGCTACTAGCTCAAGCTGCTACTAATTCATATTTCCTGACAAAAGATGCTCAATTATCATGGATGTTTGCTGTGGGCATGGTGGTTGTCCCAGAGCTTTTTCTGTCCACAATGCTTTCCAAAATATACCAGAATTCCTTAGAAACTACCAATTAAAATTTATTAATGCAAACATCAAAACTGGTAGCTAGGATTTCCTTGGAGATATCTCATACATTGCTGCCAGTTTTGCTCAGTCACATACATACAATGGGTAAAGAGGTGGAACAAGAACATCCAAGGAATGTTCCATTAATGTGCAAAAATGAACACTGACAGGGAATTTAGAATTAAAAGTTCCTAAAACACTTTTAGTATCTATTGACTTTGTGGTGTATGTGTCTGGAGGTCTGGAAAAGACTAGTTAATATAGAAAATAATCCCTGAGATCAAACCACAGTATGAGTCATAGAAATATAGAAAGCATAAAAATCTGTCCTATCCAAATAGCCTACGATTGTATTGTCTACAACTGTTTTCCCTAATTTGGAGTCTCCCAGGTATTTGAACTTCATATATGGCTGTTTATCAAACCATTTCAGAACTTACCAGGAGGAGGAAACCTGGTTTACTTTGGTTGTACATATATGACATTGAACTAAAAACAAGCCAATCGTGCTTAACCTGGTATGTTGCACTTCAGAAATGACTATGAAGATGTTGAAATGGTAAATAGCTTCTGTCTTTTAGAATTAATTATCAACAGTAAAGGAACTATCCATAAAAACATATGCCACATATTAGCACTTGCTAAGGGAGCAATGAAGAGTTTAGAAAAGATGTTCACATGCTGTGATGTGTCTATATCTACAAGATCAAGTGAAAACTTTGAACTTTGTAGAAATAAGGTAGAAAGAATATTGATAGTTTTGAATTTTGAAAACTTCCAAGAATATCACAGTTAACCAAGGAAAGAAAAGAATCATAAGACAAATCAATCCAGAATTCTCACTCAAGACATGTCCAAGTCCATATTATCATATTTTGGACACATTATGCAAAATCCATCTGCCTTCCAGAATCCATAATGCTGGGAAATGTGAAATGAAAGAGAAGGGGATGACAAGCAAAAAGTTGGATTTATTAGTCAATATGTAATCCTTAATGGAACTGCGTCTAATGGAGGGGAAGTACACAGTGGGGTACCCGAGGTTTTGTCTTAGGCCTAGTATTCTTCAATATCTTTATTGATGATTTAGACAAGGAGATAGAAGGGGAATTCATCAAATTTGCAGATGACATCAAGCTGGTAGGAATAGCCAATTGCCCCAGAAGATACGTGAGATGCCCAAGGAGATGTCTTGGCCTGTTATCTGGGAATGGTTTGATCCGATTGGCCCTGATGAAGTAGACAGAGCCCTTGATGCTGTCAGTGCCACCACCTGTCAGTTAGAACCTTGTCCCTCCTGGATGGTGAAAGACTCAAGGATGGCAACTAGCAGGTTGGACCAGACAGCGATTAATACATCACTGGAGGAGAGAACATTTCTGGATGCCTTTAAGCAAGCTCTAGTTTGCCCCCTCCTTAAAAAAACATTACTGGATCTCACCTGCCTGGACAATTTTCATCCAGTTTCCAACTTCCCATTCTTAGGGAAGTTTGTGGAAAAGGTGGTGGCCTGGCAGATAATAAATGTATTATCTGGACTCCTTTCAGTCTGGATTTAGGTCTGGTTATGTGACAGAAAAGATATTGGTCACACTTGTCGATGATTTCTGGCGAGAACAAGATGAGGGGTAGTGCAACCATCCTCGTTCTCCTTGACTTTTCAGCAACTTTCAATGCCATCTTTTGAGCAGGCTGCAGGAGATGGGGATGGATAGCAGAATTCTGCACAGGTTCAGCTCCTCTCTCCGTGGCAGGTCTCAAATAGTATTGATAGGGAATGAGAGCTCCAGCCTTTGGCTGCTATTCTGTCGTATACCATAGGGTTCCATATTTTCTCCACTCCTTTTCAATATCTATATGAAACCGCTGGGTGAGATCATATATCATCATGGGTTGAGGTATATATTGTATGCTGATGACACCCAACTCTATATTTCCACTCTTGGTGACCCAACTGATGTTGTGGCTACCTTTCACAGCACCTGGAAGCTATGGGGACCTGGATAGGGGACAACAGACTTCAACTGAGCCCTGGTAAGACCAAATGGCTTTGGGTACGTGGGTTCTGGGATCCGGGACTTTGTCATCTTTGACTCTTGATAGAATGGCACTGCCTCAGAAAGACCTGGTCCACAACTTGTAGGTTTTTCTGGACTCGCAAGTCCTGTTTGAGGAATAGGTGGCACTCGCGACTAGGAGGGCCTTTGCACAACTTTGTGTTGTGCATCAGTTGCAGCCTATCCTGGACCAGGAATCCTTGTGCTCAGTCATTTAGTCCCTTGACTGGATTACTGTAATGTGCTCTATATGGGGTTACTCTTGAAGAGCATCCGGAAACTACAGCTGGTGAATAGCAGTGTGGATAATTTTGATGGCCCAAGAATGTCTCCTGTAATACCACTGCTCCGGAAGCTGCACTGGTTACCAGTCTGCTTCTGGGTGCAATTCAAAGTGTTGGTGATCACCTTTAAAGCCCTTCATGGCATGGGTCCAGGTTACTTAAAGGACTGTCTCACCCCACTGGGATTGGCCCGTAACACTTGTGCCAGCAGAGGAGGCATGCTTGGGTCCTGTCAGCCTGATTATTCTTTATTGTTGCTCCTGCCCTCTGGAACATCTTGCCCCCCGATGTGAGGTTGGCCCCAACCCTCCTATCTTTTTGTAAGGGCCTAAAGACATGGTTGACTTGGGGTCCCAGTGGGGGAATAACACACTCCACCCCAGACCTCCCATGTGTCTTATTTTTAATGTTTGTTAAGTCTGATTCTAGGGAGCAGTACTCCACTCTTCTTAAAAACTTCTAGTGTTGGAGCATTTCCAACTTCTGGAGGCAAGATGTTCCATTGATTAACTGTTCTAGCTGTCAGGAAAATTCTCCTTAGTTCGAGGTTGCTTCTCTCCTTGATTAGTTTCCATCCATTGTTTCTTGTTCTGCCTTCAGGTGCTTTGGAGAATAGGCTGACTCTCTTCTTTATGGTAGCCCCTTAGATATTGAAACACTTTGTCTGCATCCATTCCAATTCTTCCACAGGATGTAGGTAGATTGATTTTTTTGGGGAAAAAATGAAGTCATAGAACATACATGATTGTGGGGGATGAAAATGATTTATTTACAAATTAATGATTATATATTAAATGGATACATTAGCAAGCATTGTCATGCGTCATAAAATTGATTGATGAAATCATCAAAATATCTGAGCAAAAAAAGCAGCCAAAGCAGCAGGCAAAGGGAAGAAGTAAGAACACTGAATGCAGCTTTCCAGAGGGCAGCATGGAAGGATAATGAAGTTTATTGGAATGAGCGAATGTAAACAGTTTGAAGTGGACTACATGAGGGGTCCTATTAGAAACACATTTTTGCAAGTCACAAAGATCTGAGCATCATTTATGGCTTGTTAAAATATGCAAGGGAAAGAATTATCCAACCAACAAGGCATCAAGAATAGCTGGTGAGAATATACAGAAAAGCTGTATGCAAGTAGCAAAGAATGACAACCAAAGAGAAGTAGAAATAGAGTCAATCATCCTTGATGAAGAGATCATATGGACGATGAACCAACTATCAAAAAAGACTCCAGGTCTTGACACTATCCCTGCAGAATTACTGAGACCTATATCAGCCAGAGTCATTAGAGACCTGTGTAAGAAAATCTGGGAAACCAACACTGGCCATGGGATTGAAAATGCTCAGTGTTCATTCCACTGCCAAAAAAAAGAGTGACTCTAAAGATAAATTATCATACAATTGCTCTCATCCCTCACATCAGCAAGGTTTTGCTCAAAATTATACAATGTTTAGCACCAACCATTGAAAGTAAATTACCAGATGTCCAAGCCAGCTTCTGATGGAGTCATGGCACTTGCAAAATCATATTGCAACTCTGCACTGGATCATGGAAAAATTTCATGAATATCAAAAGATCATTTACATGTACATTGACTACAATAAAGCTTTCAATTGTATTGATCATCAGAAGCTATGGAGAACCCTACAAGAACTGGGGGCACCAGCACATCTGGTCAAGTTGATGTAATCACTGTACACAAATCAGGAAGCCACTTTATGAACTCCATATGGAGACACTGATTGGTTTAAAATAGAGAAAGGAGTGCAACAAGGTTGCATTCTATCCCCTTTCTTATTCAATTTGTATGTCGAAATGATCATGAGGAAGATAGGTCTTGAAGAATCCCAAATTGGGGTAAAAATTGGTGCAATAACATCAACAATCTTCAATATGCTGATGAAACAAACTCTCCTCTCAGAAACCAAAAAAGGCCTGGAACATCTGATCAAAGAAACTGAGAACTGTTATCTCTTCATGAACTTCAAAAAGACCAAGCTCATGACCCCTGCAAGGAAGAGAAACATCAAGATAGAAATTGACAGTGAAGGGCTAGAATGTGTGGGAAAATTCCTTGTATTACAGATAGCACAAAGCAGTGAATGCAGCACAGAAATAAAACATCAGATTGCACTGGTTAGCACAGCATTGATGAACATGAGCCAAATATGGAAAAGGATGGACATTAGCCTGGCAACAAATGTAAATTAGTTCACTCTATTGTGCTCCCCATTCCTACCTATCCTATTGCAGTTATGCCCCACTTCCCTGAGATTCGGGTGGTTTCCATTGTTAGGAAATTATTAAATACCTGCTTGTTCTCCCAGGATTTGGGTGCAGGGTAGTTAATTTAATTTAATTTAATTTAATTTAATTTAATTTAATTTAATTTAATTTAATTTAATAATTTAATTAATTTAATTTAATTTAATTTAATTTAATTTAATTTAATTTAATAATTTAATTTAATTTAATTAATTTATTTAATTTAATAATTTAATTTAATTTAATTTAATTTATTATTTAATTTAATTTAATTTAATTTATTCTGTTAAATTTTGTTAAATTCTATTAGTTGTGGAGTTCCCTTTTGTTTTATCTCATTCTGGTTGGTTCACAGTAATTTTTTCTTTTGGTTGTGTTCTTTTAATATGTTAAATTTATTAAAAATTGTTAAGCCACCCAGGTTCCAAAGTCAGAGATCTCCACTATTTACCTGGCCACAAATTTAAGCAGCCCAGATAGGGAGGCTGCTATAGCAGGAAGACTGATAAACAAGCAACAGTCCCTCTGATCCCTGATTTACAGTTGATTTTTTTTCTGGATTAAATTATGAAGAAGTAATTATAACTAATGAGATTATTCAATATAACTTATTTATTTAATGTAAGACAATTCAGTATAACTAATAAACATTAATAGAACAAAAAAACCACATTTGTGGGACAGATAGCATCACCACGGATAGATTTGTAACTGGCTGACAAACCATACTCAATATCTCAACATGTAGTCCTTAATGGAATTAATCTACATGGAGGGAAGTAAGCAGTGGAGTATACCAAGGTTCTGTATTTGGCCCAGAAGAGTAATGTGTTAGTACTCTTCAATATCTTCATAAACGATTTAGATGAAGGAACAGAAGAGGAACTCTTGTAGACAGCACTAAACTGGCAGGAATAGCCAATATCCTAGAAGATAGGATCAAGATCTAGAAGAATCTCAACAGATTTGAACATAGGTCCTATCTAACAAAATGAAATTCAATGGAGAGGAAGTAAGGGAATGCATTTAAGCAAAAAATCTGACATGTACATGTACAAATTAAGGGAAAACACGTTCAATAGCAATAACTGGAAGAGGGATCTTGGAGTTCTAATGGACAATCAAATATGAGCCAACAGTGTGCTGCAGCTGCCAAAAAAGCCAATGTAATCCTAGGTTGCATTAACAGAGGTATAGAATCAAGATCATGTGAAGTATTAGTACCACTTTATAATATTTGGAATACTGCATTCACATTATAAAAAAGAGGTTGAGACTCTGGAAAGAGTGCCAAGAAGAGCAAGAAAGATGTTTAGGGGCTAGAGGCTAAAACATATGTAGAACGGCTGGAGGAATTGGTTATATCTAGTTTACTGAACAGAAGGACTAGGAGTGATGTGACAGCAGTATTCCAATATTTGAGGGGCTGCTACAAAAAGAAGGGAGTCAACCTATTTTCCAAAGCACCAGAAAGCAAGATAAGAAACAATGGATGGAAAATAACCAAGAAGAGAAGTAATCTAGAGCTAAGGAGAAATTTCCTAATGGTGAGAGTAATCAACCAATAGAATAGCTTGGCTACAGAAGTTGTGAATGCTTCATCACTGAAAGCTTGTAAGAATAGACTGGACGGCCATTTGTCTGAAGCAGTATAGGCCAGTGATGGCGAACCTTTTAGAGACTCAGTGCCCAAATTGCAACCCAAACCCCACTTATTTATCACCGGGTGCCAGGTGGGCGGGGCCGCGATGGTCGTGGCAGACTGGGTGGGTGGGGCCAGGGGCCAGTCCCTCGCCATCTCCGGAGCACGGCACACGTGCCCACAGAGAGGGCTCTGAGTGCCGCCTCTGGCACGTGTGCCATAGGTTCGCCACCACTGGTATAGGCTTTGCTGTCTGAGCAGGGGATTGGACTAAGGTCTCTTCCAACTCTTTTATTCTGTTATTTTGAATCTGATGGCTTCTGAACTTTTATTTTAAGAATGTACCTGGAACTTATTTTCCCTCCCCCCCTTTGACTGTTCTTTTTTCTATCACATTGTGAAGCCTAAGACTTTTTTATCCTTAATGTATCCTTGTATATTTATGCAATCTGTATCATTAGCATAATTACATCATCACACAAATGATATATGTCCACACAGGGTCTCACTTTCTGAAATGAAAAACTTTTCTGAATAATGGAGCCATTTTTCCTTCACTTAATTTGTTAAAATGATTTTCTCTGTAACTTAGGTATGCATAAATATGTCATGAATTTAAATAAATGTTATTTCAATAAATCTTGAAAGACACTCTCTTTTTAATAAATATAAAGCATAGTTGCCCTTTTGGCTTGCCTGGGCTGCACTGAGTGGAACTGCCTTGGGCCACATAGAAAATATATACTATAATTAATGTACAGCATATTAAAAAACAAGCTGTCTGTTCATCTGTCTAAAAAATGGAATCCAGGAAATTACAGACCTATCAGCCTGACCTCAATACCTGGGAAGATTCTGGAAAAGATAATCAAACAACGAATCAGCGAACACCTAGAGGCAAACAAAATCACTGCTAAAAGCCAACATGGGTTTGTCAAAAACAGATCATGTCAGACAAACCTTATTGCATTCTTTGACCAAGTGACAAAATTAATGGATCAGAGGAATGCTGTGGATATAATTTACTTGGACTTCAGTAAGGCATTTGATAAAGTAGATCACAACCTACTACTCGATAAGATAGAAAAATGTGGGTTAGACAGCATCACCACCAGATGGATTCGTAGCTGGCTGAGCGGCCGTACTCAGTGCGTGCTCCTCAATGGAACTGCATCTACATGGAGGGAAGTGTGTAGTGGGGTGCCCCAGGGCTCTGTTCTAGGCCCAGTGCTCTTCAACATCTTCATCAACGATTTAGACGAGGGGATAGATAGGGAACTCATCAAATTTGTGGATGACACCAAGCTGGCAAGAATAGCCAACACTCCAGAAGACAGGCTTAAGATACAAGAGGACCTGGACAGACTTGAACACTGGGCGCTATCTAACAAAATAAAATTCAATGGTGAAAAAAGTAAGGTTCTACATTTAGGGAAGAAAAACCAAATGTACATGTATAGTATAGGAGGTACCTTGCTCAATAGTAGTAACTGTGAGAGGGATCTCGGAGTCCTAGTGGACAATCACTTAAATATGAGCCAGCAGTGTGCTGCAGCTGCCAAAAAAGCCAACTCAGTGCTGAGCTGCATTAACAGAGGGATAGAATCAAGATCACGTGAAGTATTAATAACACTTTACAATGCCTTGGTAAGGCCACACTTGGAATACTACATCCAATTTTTGGTCACCACGATGTAAAAAAAACGCTGAGACTCTAGAAAGAGTACAGAAAAGAGCAACAAAGATGATTAGGGGACTGGAGGCTAAAACATATGAGGAACGGTTGCTGGAATTGGGTATGTCTAGTTTAACGAAGAGAAGGACGAGGGGGGACATGATAGCAGTGTTCCACTATCTCAAGGGCTGCCACATAGAAGAGGGAGTCAAGCTATTCTTTAAAGCGCCTGAGGGCAGGACAAGAAGCAATGGATGGAAACTAATCAAGGAGAGAAGCAACCTAGAACTAAGGAGAAACTTCCTGACAGTTAGAACAATTAACCAATGGAACAATCTGCCTCCAAAAGCGGTGAATGCTCCAACACTGAAAGTTTTTAAGAAGAGACTGGACAGCCATTTGTCCGAAATGGTATAGGGTTTCCTGCCTGAGCAGGGGTTGGACTAGATGACCTCCAAGGTCCCTTCCAACTTGATGATGATGATGATGATGATGATGATGATGATGATGATGGATCATCACACAGTCATCCAGATGTTCAGACTGGATTTGGCATTTTGTTTATTATTATTATTATTATTATTATTATTATTATTATTATTATTATTATTTATCTTATTATCTATCTTACAATCTAGCTATTTTACAATCTATTTTTCAATCTATCTTACAATCTATCTTAAAATCTATATCTTATAATCTATTTTACAATCTATTTTACAATCTATCTATATTACAATCTATTTTATAATATATCTTACAATCTATCTTACAATCTATTTTATACTCTGTTTTACAATATATCTTACAATCTATTTTACAATCTATCTATCTTACAATCTTGTGAGGCTACATTACTAGCTGTTTAGGGCCACCTACACACCTAATCAAAAATATTACAAATATGAACAAAATATACTTGTGCAACCCCAAATCTATTTAATAAACCTCTAGTGCTCAGTTTTAAGTACCACTCATTGTTAATGGTAAAAGTGATATATTTGAAAAGATGACCGAAGAAGGAAACAACAGAATTTAAATGGCACTGATTACATTTTTCAGACTGGTATATGTCACCTGGATTTTTCAAGCTTTATTTCTACCATAAGTCAGGAAGAATCTGGTAGTTTTGAGACAACTCATTTCATCTACTCACTTCATCTACTAGAAGATTGCTATATAATAATGCTGATTTTTTTTATTCCTGAATGACACTATATATTAAAATATTTATAAAAATGATTTTTATAAAAAGCTGGAAAACAATTGTATTAAACATGATTCATTCAGATTCTATGTGTCTGACTTATTAGGCTTCATGCATGCAGTTTCATCACAAGTCTTCAGATACTTAATAATCTCTTTCCCCTCTGCAGTCAGTTATTAGTTAGCAGCAGAAAGTTCAAGCACTCTGCATCGTTAGAAAAGAGCATTATTACAACCTCCAGGTCAGAAAATTAGCTATTATGGGAATACATGTGAATTTATTTATATTTGTGAAAGGCAGACAGACAAATCCAGGTTTCAAATCTTAGGGAGAAGGAAGAGGAGAAGGAAAGGGAGGAGAATCAAAGAATAGCAATGGGACATGTGGCTCTCTGAAACTTTCACCCAAGGAGCAGCTACAAACATAAGGGAAAATGTGGGGCAATAAAAGAAAAAGCAAGAGAAGGAAAATATTTCTTTTTGACAGCAGTAAATCTTTCTGTGAGTTGAATGATTACATTTTGTGAATGACTGTGTAAAACAAAGGGAATGATTTCCCTTTTTTTTGCTCTTTTTGCTCTTTTTATTTACCACTGTCAAGAGAACCCACTGTTCATAGCAAACACTCTTTTCCAACAACCCAAGATTCTACACATGGACATCACCAGATGGTCAATATCAAAATCAGATTGATTATGTATTTTGCAGCCAAAGATAAAGAAGCTCTATTCAGTCAGCAAAAACAATATTGGAGCTGACTGTAGCTCAGATCATGAGCTTCTTATTGCAAAATTCAGGCTTAAATTGAATAAAGTAGGGAAATCTATTAGACCATTCAGGTATCACCTAAATCATATCCCTTATGAATATAGAGTGGAGGTGATAAATAGATTTAAGCGATTAGAACTGGAAGATAGGGTGGATTACAACAAACTGTGGCAAGTTCTTAAACTCTGTTAGCCTTTGCCCTACAAGGCCAAACTTATTCCGGTTACCTTTTGATTTCCTATTGTAGCATTCCAATCCCCTATGATGAAAAGAATATTTTTTTTCTGGGGTTAATTCAAAAAGATGTTGTGGGTCTTCATAGAACTGGTCAGCTTCAGCCTCTTCAGCATCAGTGGTTGGGGCATAGACTTGGATTACAATGATGTTGAATGGTTTGCCTTGGATTCGAACCAAGATCATTCTGTCATTTTTGAGATTGTATCAATCTCCCTAACAGCACCATTTTAGCTACTGTAGATCCTGCACAAACATGAACTTCAAGCCGTCAAATATATAATCACTAATACCAAAACAGCCCACCTTACCACCAGACAATGTAATTTATTACTTACTATTTAATCTTGGTAATAACATTTATCTATTGTACCACTCAATGGTACAGCCATGGGTGCACACATTGCTCCTCAAGATGCCAACATCTTCATGATTGATGCAATTTCTCAATTTTTGTTCTCTGAAGTTCAATTTATGAAACTTCATTGTCTGGACTCATAGAAATGAATCTCTCCATTATAACTTTGACAACTTCCATTTCACTATTAACTTCAGTCTAATTCTGTTTATAATCAAATCCACTTGATCTTTGATGCCATGATCAAACTACAGAATAGATCGTCGACACAAACAGCATGATTTGTAGGACATTCACAATCAACATGCATACTTATATGCTTCTAGCTTCCATCCAGAATATCTATAGCTAGGCTGTAAATTACAATGGTATTTGTTCTGATCCACTTGATGGAAATGCTCAATTATTGGGATCAAATCAGGCATTCAGGAATCTGAACTACCAACCTAACATGTTTGATAAACAAATAAATAGATCCAGATTCCCAGATAAAGACTATTAAAAAAAATCGATCCCTTTTCCACCCCAACCTCTAAAATACCAGAACAAAAAACAGCACCAGTTGTCATTTATAATCTATAGCTCAAGCCACTCAAATGCATTATTAATAAGCTACAACCCATACTGAGCAATGCAGTGCATTTTCTCTGGCACTGAATGGTATGTTCATACTTATACAGCATGAACATAACCTCAAGCAGATTCTCACAAACAACAATGATATTAACTCAAGAACCAGACTCTTCAACACCTCATCTTTGATGAGAGGAAGCTGCACATACTCTGCCTCTAATACAATTTGTGTCATAAACTTCTAACAATCCCCTCTAAACACTGCATAGGACAAAGATTGCACGAAATAATTAATGGACACAAGTTTGACATCAAGCCTGAAATAAGGACAAGTTTGACATCAACCTCCCAGGACACTCAACTACAGATTAGAAGTGACCATTTTTTAAAAAATAAGATTTTAGCAGCACTATCAGGTGAGGCAATGCTGACCTCAAACATATCAAAAAGTTTCATAAGTTCTCAAAAAGCTTCAAAACATGACTTCCAGTTTGCATCGTAGCAATGCAGCCAAGGGATTGCAGGGCTCCGCACCCCATGGCTGGTTTTGTCCTGCCAGGGGACCCTAAATGGGTCAAAAGTCTCCCCAGAGAGGCGATGAAGAAAGAAGGGACCCCCGTCGATCACGAAAAGATGGCGGTTGATCCGTTTGATCCAGGAAAAGCCCTCCAAACCAGCAGGAGAAAGGCTAGCTCAACTTCCATGACTAGCCCAAGCTACCGACAACCAAAGCAAAAAGCACCAACTAGAACAGATTGTGAACAACATGTTTGAAACTGGGTGAGAATATCGATCTTTTCTCTTCTATTTTACAACTGGATTGCCTGGAAAAGGCCCCCAAGAAGCACAAAAACCTTCCAAAAGTGAGAAGGGATTGCAACCCCACCCTTCCATGGACGGAAGCGGTGTTTTAATTTTTATTGGGGACAGAAATGCATTGAAGTGGAAATAATATAAAGCTATAATTTGGACAAACCTGAAAAATGAGGAAATTGTTAAGATTTTCTCTTCGAAAGAGTATTGGGATGAAATTACAAGAAAATAACTTTCTGTTTTAAAAGTCAGAAAATGAACATTTAATGACATCTAGTGAATCAGAGTATAGCACTACAACTGCCTTGACTCAGAAACTGGCAAGACGCCCAGAAACAGATAACAACTTGTTCCTTTGATACCCAGTGACTCTTAGTTTAACAGACAATAGCTGGGAACAGAGGAAAATACATTGGGCTATCTACCACAGAGTGAGAACTACAATTGTTATAAAAACTGCTGACCTTCCTGGATTATAAACATCTTCTGAGCTTTGATTTTTAAGCTTAAGAACTATTTGCAGAGAAAGAAAAACCTTGACTTTTGGCTACTTTTGTAGCTCTTGGATTGTTCTTAGGTGAACATTTTGGACTGCAAATTTGGGCTGATAGGTAATTGTTGGACCCTTGAGCAGAAGAACCGTTATAAAACATTGTTTTTAGAGGTGGATTAACAACTGGGAACACTTTGGATTATAAAGGCCATACATAAAGACCATAAGAACTATACAATAGAATATCTGAAGGGGGAAGATAAAATGGATGCTGCATATCTAATCAAAAGTGGTAGGAAACCACACCCAATACTTTCATTTGAAGCCCCCAGCCTGGTATATCAGGGATCTGCAGGAGTGACACCTCAAGACAAGGCAAACACCTTCCAGGAGGAAATGCACGCTACACTGCAATTAATTCAAAAGACAATTCTTTCACATAAAAAAGACAGAAGAAGAAACCATGATGAGATTAAAAATAATTTAGACAACATAAATGAGCAAATCTTTAATTTAAGCTCACAACTAAAAAAAAACTCTCAGAAAATGAGGACAAAGAATGAACAAACAAGTCAGAAAACAGAACATAAACCAGAGGAAAGTGACCAAAAGATGGAGGCTACAAACAAAGGGAATTACAGTCTGGCACAGGGAAAGAAAAATCTGCAAGATTTTGTTATAATATTGGAAATGGAAAAGGCATCTTATCTTTTGGGACTTCGAAATATATCTGAGGACAAGAAAGAAGATTTCATAAAATGGATTATAGAGTTGTCAGGAGAATCATAGAGTTTGGGAGACAAAAAATGAAAAGAGAAGTTGAGGGAGAAGGAAAGTGGGAGCTGTTTAATGAATATAAATGGACGAAACTCCCCCTCAGAAAAACTTCACCTAAACTGTTTCTCCTATTCCAAACAACATCCATAAAAATACAGAAAAAGATCCTTGGTGATTTGAATACACTGACTTGGAAAGTGGCTTGGCAAAGGAAGAAGGCTAGAGTTAGACTTAAGAGAATAGATGATTTAACCTACCAGATGGGGTATTACACAACTAAACATTTATTTGAATATGGCTAAAAGAATAGATAACTTTTGGATATAAATGAATTTTATAGTAAGAGGGATGTGATTTATAATTAGAATAGCTCTTTTTTATGATATGGGAAATGTAAAAATATTGGGATGGCTTACATGAGTGAATTGTTTGGACACTTAAATGTAACTAACTTGGAGAAAATCATAATTGACAAGAATATTTTGAATATTGATGGGAAACTAAGTTTAAATAAGAGCTTGAAAAACAGGATTTACATTGATTCAATAAGAAGAGTTTAATTGCAAATACAACTGAAATATAAGCTGGTTAGAAAAGATGTTATATACTGATATTATTGTTATTTGTATAAACACTAGAAAAACGACTATATCTAATTTTGTATGTATTGATAGTACCAAGAACTGTATTTGATTAATGCTGGTAAAATGAGAACATTACTGGAAAAAGAGAGGATCAAGGAAGTGTATTATTATCTAACATGTTAACTATGGAATTGTAGAAATTAATTACTATTATTCATTGTTAAATGATTAATAAATCATTGTTAAATATGTGAACCCAGACAACCAGTGTTACTGTACAAAATCAATTACACACATACACACACACACACACACACACATATATATATATATATATATATATATATATATATATATATATATCAAAACACAATGAGTTTTAGCTCTTTACAATTAAAACAATTAATTAAAACAAATTCTTCTTATTGTAAGACAAACTGTCTCATCTATAACCTGCATCTTTATAATTAAGTTGTCTTCCCTTTCTTTCTCTCCCACTTCATTCCAATTTGTATCTTATTCAATCTATTCATACCAAATGACCTATAGCTTACAAAAGCTTATATCTTTATAAAAACATCTGAAAGCTGGATCAGACTCCTGATTTTTTCCAAACATTATGTAAATCCCAGAGCTTTCTGAAATCCTAATCTTTAACCTCTTATTTAATATGTCTCACAGAGCTTCACCTGTTAGTGCCCTCTCTATTGATTATAACAGAATACTGCAGCAACTAAATTTATGAAGAAAAAATAATAAGGATAATGACATTCAACAAGGGCACTGCAAGAGTAAAACAGTACGAGCAGTTCAATCAATCCAGTAGCAGGGTATCCATCACCCCATGTGTTTAACAAGAGGCTGTTTTAAATACCTAGTTTAATTAGACTTCCTGTGTGGAATACAATTTGGACTTGATGGCCAAATGGATACTTTCAATACCATCATTCTATTATTCCATCTATTTTTGTTGATATAATTCTGTATCTATCAGAATTATGCTGCTGATCTTGATATTTCTTGATAATATTTCTCTGCAAAACAGTTAGAAGCAGATTAGAAACACTTTTATTAAAATAAAGATGTGCCATTTCATACAACTGCCCACAACCTGCTGTAAATATATCCCTTAAAAAGCCAATTTAGATATTACATACAGAAGAGCTAATTACTTATTGTATTACATAACTGTTACAGCTTTATTAAAAAAATACTACAAAGTCCAATGGATGGCAGAACTTCCCAGGCTATACCATTTTCAGTGTCTAAGTCAAAATCCCTGGAAAGAAATCTTTTCTATAAGAGAATGTAATAATATGGAACAAAACATGGATGAAAAAGTATATACTGTTTTGGCTCACCAAACTCATGCCTTGTAGGATATTTACATACTGCAACTATTCATTATTATATTTAATAATAAAGACATTAATATACTAATATTCATATTTTTATTTAGTTCATATAGCTTTCTTTTGAAAAAAATGTAATTTATAAATATGTAAATTTTTAAAATTAGAATATATCTAATACATTTGTAGTTTGCTAGAGAAACAATAGATAAATAGATTTAAAAGAAGGAAAAATACCCTATAAAAATGTTCAAATTTGTGATGTTATGATCTGCTCAGTTAATAAATCAATATATGATGCCACTCATGAACAAAACTGAAAGGGCTGCTGCTGTTTTTATACTGGCTTTTCTAGGAAGAGCAGAAGTGAAGTCTGGCAATGATTCCATTATATATGCCAGGCTACTGCATCCAAAATTGGATTGTTCTTGGAACTCACTCCCAGGGCAAAGCTCTCCTTTGACAACATTAATACTAGTTTCAATGGCAACAGTCCAAGGCAGCCTGCAACCAAATCTGAGGTATTGTTATCTAGTCACTCTCCTGCAAGATATGGAAGAGATGCAGAACACACTTTAGCTTTGCCTCTTGTAAATACAGGTACCTTTTTCATTTGTCTGAAAACTTTGAATTAACTTCCCTTTCTCTCCCTTCACACAAACTATAATGACTTTTCTCTTCACTGTGCCATATAATGACTCTCCAAGACTCCTACTTGTCTGCTTTCATCCCGCAATGTCCCGTAAATATTCTAAATAAACCTGGTTTCTGCAAAATCCTCAGCATATTTGCTGGATTGAAAGAAACATTCCTTCCCTGAATTGCCCATAAACTCATGGGTAATCTGACTCTTGTAAAAGCATTCCCCTCTAAGTCTGGAATACTAGAGGCATTTAGTACAAAACACTAATAGAGTCAGGGCCACACTCCACCACAATTCCTTATCCCAATAGAGGATAATTCTTTGGAGAGGGGATTTAAAGCTTGTCTGCTCTGTGCAATCTAGCAGGGTTTGCAAAAATAACCAGAGGAAAAATAATAATCAGAATATTTAATTTAATTTAATTTAATAATTTAATTTATATACCGCCCTTCTCCCGTAGGACTCAGGGCGGTGCACAGCATATTAAAACAGACAAACAAAATACATCAAAGAACAAAAAAACCCCATAAAACCAAATTAAAAGCCAAATATTAGAAGCTGTGTGTCAATTAAAATTTTCTTAAAATCATCCCTACCTAAAATCNAGTTCGTTCCAGAGGGTGGGGGCACCCACAGAGAAGGCCCTCCCCCTGGGGGTCGCCAGCCTACACTGCTTGGCCGACGGCACCCTGAGGAGGCCCGCTCTGTGGGAGCGTACCGGTCTATGGGAGGGAATCTGTGGCAGAAGGCGGTCTCGGAGGTAGCCAGGTCCAATGCCATGGAGTGCTTTAAAGGTGGTAACTATTGAGAAAGTAAATAAAAGCAAAACATAGCTATCACATATAAAAGCTCAATAAAGCCAAGAACTGTGGTCAAGCACTTCAACTATTTCAAAGATACAATCAAAAATTCATTTATTAAAGGGAGTACTACCGATCTATAAGTTAACAAAGCAGATGGCAAGGTATTGAAATGTACCCTGGGAGATGCTTTCCAGTATTTGGCCACCATTAAATTAAAATGGTAATAGATTACTTAGATGGAATTTAATTTAAGAAATTTGAAATTTTCTGAAACTGCCTAAATCATTCTGATGTTCTGTACCCAAAACATGCTACCTAAGCATCTTTGTAGCCTTGCCATGGCTCACAGTCTTTAACCAAAGCTCCAACTGATAGTCATCTTCTTCTTCATCATCATCGTTTTAGCCATTCTCTATCCACTGCAGGATGGCCTCTTCTGCATATTTCCAACCTATACAGTCCTGAATTTGTTTTTGCCAATTGCGCAAAAGAATTGCTGGTGTTGTCAATCCATCTTGTTTTAGGTCTCTTTCGTGAAGGCTTTTTATCATGGGATCTATTATATGACTGCTTTTAGTCCACATTTCAAGTCTTTTGAGATGCTGAGACTCTAGAAAGAGTACAGAGAATAGCAACAAAGATGATTAGGGGACTGGAGGCTAAAATATATAAGGAACGGTTGCTGGAATTGGATATGTCTAGTTTAACGAAGAGAAGGATGAGGGGGGACATGATAGCAGTGTTCCAATATCTCAGGGGCTGCCACAAAGAAGAGGGAGTCAGGCTATTCTCCAAGGCGCCTGAAGGCAGGACAAGAAGCAACGGATGGAAACTGATCAAGGAGAGAAGCAACTTAGAACTAAGGAGAAACTTCCTGACAGTTAGAACAATTAACCAATGGAACAACCTGCCTCCAGAAGCAGTGAATGCTCCAACACTGGAAGTTTTTAAGAAGAGACTGGACAGCCATTTGTCCAAAATGGTGTAGGGTTCCTGCCTGAGCAGGGGGTTGGACTCGATGACCTCCAAGGTCCCTTCCAACTTTATTATTATTATTATTATTATTATTATTATTATTATTATTATTATTAATAATAATAATAATAATAATAATAATAATAATAATAATAATAATAAAAATATCAATTGTGAGGTTAGTGTCCAAGTTCCACTGGCATATGTTAGAGCATATAGTACACACTGATTGAAAACTTTTCTCTTCTGACATAGGGGAGGTTGTTCTTGAAAATTACATTAGCTTGCCAAATGCCTGCTGACCACATACCATTCAATTTCCTTTATTGTATCACCTTCTATTGAGATCAGTTGGCCAAGGTATATGTAGTGGTCTACTACCTCCAGTTCTTCTCCAGATATAAAAAAAATCTTTTTTTAATGAATTTATTAAACATAACCTGGCTCTTTTTCAGATTTATTTTTAAGCCAAATTGTTCCCCTGCTTTATGCAGCTCTTTTTAGCTCTTCTGGGTCTTGTGAGAAGTGAATAACATCATCTGCAAATCTTAAGTGATTTAAATAGACACCATTGATTTTTATTCCATCTTTTGCCCAGTCAAGTTTGCAAAATACTTCTGCAAGGCAGGCTGAGAAACAGATAGGTGATCTTGTATATTGATTTCCACTTTAAGATCATTAAGACAAATTGTTGCCATTGTTTTTTCATATATTCATTGTAGTAAGTTTATGTAAGCAGTGTCTATGCCTTGGTTGAGCAAAGCCTTAATTATTGCTTACTGGAATACTGAATCAAACACCTTTTCATAGTCAAAGAAAGCCATCCACAGAGGCATTGTGTGCTTGTTGCGCCTTTCAATCTGTTGCTGAACAAACCTAAATGTGATCCATTGTGCTGTAGCCACTTCTGAACCCTGCCTATTCCTTTGGCTGTGCATCATTTAATGTTCTCAATATCCTTTTTTTGCTATTATCTTGTGAAAACCTTGTAGATGACTGACAGAAGGCTTATTAGGTGATGGTTCTTTAAATCATCTTGGGCCCCTTTCTTGTATATAAAAATCATTTCAGCATTGGGTATTTTTTCTTCTCTGAGGCATCTTGAATATGGTTTTGCTAGTATCTTGTATAAATTGTAACTACCAGCCTTTGGCATTTTAACCGTAAAAGTCACTTCTTGAAGCTTTGCCAGTTTTCAATGATTTTATGGCACTTGATACTTCCTCAACTAGGATATCTGGCATTTCCAACTGATAGTAATTGTCCTAAAATCATCATCTTGATCAACTGAAAAGTACTAGAAAATATAAAGGAACCAGCTCATCAAAAGGAAATTCTAACTTCAGCTATTACTTAAGCATAGGCAAGCAGAGAGCTTTCATTTCTCAACGATCCAGTTTTGATGCCTCTCATCTGGGGGTTTAAAAGGAAACTGTTAAAAATTTGAACTGCACTATTTAGATCAGTCAACTTTAAGACTTATGGACTTCAGCTCTTAGAATTCCTCAGCCAGCCATTCTGGGGGTTGAAGTCTACAAGTCTTAAAGTTCCCAAGTTTGGAGATCCCGTAATCCATAGCATTGCAAAATTGGAAAATGGCCCTAGTTTAGTTACTTATAAAAGTTGTGCCACAGATAATTGCATAGATGCTTGTATAACATTACCTCAAGCAGAAAAAGCACAATATAATTACTATAACCTTTTGGGCAAATAAGATCATATAATCAACTTACAAAATTTTCTGCCAATTTCCTGCCAATATTAAAAATCTAATCCGATTAATACTGTCAATCAACAAAATACAATATCCCTAATCTTTGGAAAAGATCAAAACATTTAGATTGTGATTAAAAGATAAGTAGTTGCACAATATCTTTTCAGCTTTCTGAAGGCCAGCAGGAGCCTGCAATAGGATCACACTGTTATCAGTATATACAGTAAGATTGTAGATGCCTTCCAACTAATATAAGTTCATGAAGATCAAATTTTTAAAAGCCTTACCTAATAAATTAATATAAAAAGTTGAAAAGTCAGCATAATAATATGCAACCTAATTTAACTCCTTTATGTGATTAGAGAGAGGGCCATGTAAGTTATATTTAATTCTCAGGTAAGCATTCTTGTGTAATTTATATATATGTAAGAGCAATCAACTATCCAATGATGTGGTCTTAATTTTTTTTTCTGTAGGATTATCTGAATGCAAAGTAATTCTAAAATCAACAATGCCCTGTAGAGCAGATGTCCCAAACCCCGGGCCATGACCCACTATCGGAAGCAGGCCGTGCAAGCGGCTGGCCGGTGCATGCACACACAGCTCAACGTGTGAATGGCAGACCGGTGCACATGCGTGCAACTCACCTGCCACAAGCAGTAGGTCAGCATGCGCGTACGCAGCTCAATTTGCATGGGCTAGTTACCCTAAAAAACCCCGCCGGGCTGCCAAGCTGTAAAAGTTGGGGATCACTGCTGTAGAGTAAAGCTTTCGGCCTGATAGATTTCCCCCCACCCCGCCCAAATGCTGTAATATAATACTCGTTGATCATTAATGGATCAGCAAACTCTAAATAGTTCTTATTTCTCTGCCAACATATTTTCCCGATTCAGGAAATGTATAATATAAACATCCAATATACAGTTTGCTAATTATACTTAAAAGACTAATGGCCTCATAGATAGATGGGTTGGCCCCACATTTTTAATTGGATTAATGTTAGCTATCCTAGTTCTTAGAGAAGATTAATCCAATCAAGCAGGGAAGGCATTTTCTCCAAATCAGTACACTAGCAAAATATGCAACAGATAGCCACTGTTCTTATTTTGCATGCAGTTGAGTTTCACTCAAGCTCATAGTATCATTTGACATCATTATTTGCTATTTAATTATTCTTTCATTATTATATGTCTCCAAATTTATAAATATTACTGATCAACTTAAAATAAATACTAGAAATAATTGCAACCCACAAATATTTATATCATCATGTATCTTATCTTTAAATTTAGCTATGTGATATCTACCATTTTTAGCTGAAAAGATGCAACACTAAATAGAACTCAAGACAATGGAATGATGCTAAAGGAATGCACCTCATTTTTTTACATAATATTCAAGGACCTGAACTCCTGAAATGATACAGAATTGTTAAACGTTTAAAAGATCAGAAAATACAAGTAGTGTAATGCTCAGATCTTAGGAAAAAATAAACAACGTAATCCTCTGAGGAGTTATACTGGGATTCGTTCTTCTGAATCTATTTACTAATGTTATGGAAATAGGATTTTTTTTAAAAAAAAAATGCATATAGAGGAAAGCTGAGCACAGAACTGCAAGGGACAACAGTTCCCTTATTTTCCTTCTAGAAATAGATCTAATAATATATATAAATCTGAAACAGTCAGGAAGAGAACTTGACATACTAGCAGCACTATTATCACGGAGAATCAAGGATCTAGGGATAACAGTGAAAGTTGTGATAATCAGGCTCACTTTTAAAGGTAGTGGAACACCAATGAGAAAAGACTTGAGTGAGTCTATAGAATTTTTTCAGTGATTCTCACTATTTTAACATTTCAATATGCAGAAATAGTAACATAGTAACTCCAGTGTTTAGCAAATATATACAGTGAATGTACAACAATAATTGGCTAGCAGTGGTAATTTCCAGTAATAACATCCCAATTTTATCTTGGTCCAAAAATAAGATTTACTTTCAAAAAATTTTGAAAGGAGAATCCAGGTACCAATTTTCTCACTCAAAGCTATGAAGTCTATATTGTGTTATATTTTTAGTTGCTCAATAAAAAATGTTTTTGCTGTAAGGGGGAAATGAACATGAAAACAAGAAATTAAAAATTAATTCCAAACTCTAAAATATTGTGAAGGAAAATACCATGTATAATTTATCACTGTATTTCTATCTGAGTTGATTTAGAGCTGGATTTTAATATCGTTCACTTAATCCTCAAATATAAAGAATTACAATAGCTGTTAAGTTTGTTTATGCTAATTATAATTAAAAGCATTAGAATCCATCTTGGTTTTTTTTACTTGGTATCATCTGTCAAACTGATACATGTATGAAATATCTTTCCCAGCATTCATACTAAATTCAGCTGAAGAGAGAAGGATTTTATATTTTCAAAAATCTCAAATCATTTTAAAAAATTCAAAGCATGATATGTGTGTGTGTGTGTGTGTGTGTATGTATGTATGTATGTAGCTCACAAACGGAAGAATAGATGCCTATTCCAAGCAAAAAGGAATAAGCAAATAAATAAATAAGTAGAAGCACAATTCTGAAGCTATAATATGGGCATATTTAATAGTTTTCTCAAGAAAAATGTTCGTATCCAAATCTATAGCATAAATATACCTAACTATGATTTTTGAAATTGTTATATCTTGTGATATACACAGAATTTTCAAGTGTCTAATGCAGTATTTTTCCCCTTTTCTGGTGGTAAAAATCTGGAGATGTGCAGATTCCATAATATGTGTGTGTGTGTGTGTGTGTGTGTATTGCGTAAAAGTTGTTATTTTATTAGTTTCATATAAATATGAGTTTCATATAAGCATTCTAGAGGAAAAAACTAAATGGATTAAAGTTACAAGTAAATAATTAAAAGCTATATGAAACATCTCTGACTGACAGCAGCAGCTGCTTGGTAGTCACTGTGAATTAATTAATTTTCAAGAGACAATTATCTCTTTTTCTACACTGATTTTCACAAGGTCTGAAGCAGGCCAAAAATAATTTAAAAAGATAATCCATGGTACAGACAAGGCATCAATTTTCCTCTTAATATACTTACAGACTTCAGTTCTTCTTCCTCATTAATAGAATACACTTTTCTGCCAATCAGTAAAAAAACCTATTTTCATGGGCAACCTTTCCATCAATTCACCCTCTTAGTTTCCTTGTTGCTAGATCCATATCACTGCTGCCAGCATCCATGTGAAGTTACGTATGTTGACATATTTCATCCTCCAAACCAATCTTCCTATAGTGCTGCTATCTTCCAAGCAAGAAAATCCAATTCAAAGTCAGTTTTAGGATAGCTCAAATGAATGCCAACCTTGTCTCTCGATTAAGTCCTTCAGTACTAAATAATCCTTTTTCCTGGACTGCCATACAAAATACAGAGTCTATAGCTCCCTGGAGATAAGTTCAGTATTATCACACACTTTCTTTCTTAAATATGCACTATATCTTGTCAGAGTAAATTATAGAAGGGACAAATAGGTAATGGCGCAGTATAGCTAAGTGAATGATTCACTTATATGCTCCTTAACATTCAAGAATAACATGAAAGGCTAGAAATGCAATCCAATACAGAGCTGATGAATGGTGCAATGCTGTTGTTGTCATAGCAACAGGGGGAAGCACTACCATATATAGAAATATGACATGAATTCCGAGAATGGCTGATATTAAAAAGCAATAAACACTTGCCATTTCTCTATAATGTCTATGCTGCCTTCATTTACAATCAAAACAATTTTCACATGCATAATCACCTCAAAGAGCAAAACTATCCTGGGAATATTGAAGTAGCAGCAATAATGTTTTTTTAAAAAAAAAAAATACAAAAGCCCATCCCCCATCCCCCAGTGGTTAGGCAGAAACAATTTGGCTATGATCTAGGATTCCATTGTTTTGGGCAGAAATCAAAAGCTGCACATCAGAAAGGAAGCAAGCAGACTCTGTGGAAATAAATTAAATGAGCCACAATCTTATAATAACATAGTACTGGAAGTGGGTGAAAACTCAGAAATCCTAAGCTACTGTTATAAATAAAAAATGTAGCCTCTGCATCAAATACACAGTTAATAGTGAACTATACTCACATAAAAAAGAGATGCAGAAGATAGAAAAATAAAGTATTGCCCATCTCAAAGACATATCAACCTTTACCCTGTTGTTCAGCTTGTCTGTCAAACAGATCATTCTGTAACACAATACACTGTTTGATATGAAAACTTAACATTACTCTATATAAAATATAATAAACTAAGACAAAGCAAGTTTTCCTTTCATGAAAGACAACAGACTTTGTGAAACACAAATACAACAGGGCATGTGGTATATCAAACATAAATGACATCTTCAGGTGATTGTTATAATGAATATGCAGGATAATAGAAGATAAGATATTGACTGGCAAGGTATGTTCTACATTGCCACCAACAGATTTTAAGTTTCAAGGAAGGTGGCAGAATAAAGGATGCTATACGTTGTTAATAGTCTTCTAAATTATTTTTGAAAGAAGATGACCTGCTGCCCCCCACCAAAAAAAAGTTTCTCAATTCTAGCAAGGCAGAAATGATATCAGGTTGCAGAGAACTGTTATGTTAACATAAACCAGATGCTTCCAAAGGAGACTAAGAGAATGACCAAGTATCTTTTTACTCAAAAATGTAAGAAAAAAAAGTCTAAACTCTGGAGTAGAGGCATATATAAATGTTTTGAATTCTAGGTATTACAGTGGCCAAGTTCTCTGTATGTGCATACAATCTCATTCTTGTCTGAAATAAAGAGATTAATCTAGCCAAGTTGTGCCTGAGATCATTCTGATGAGTACATCAATTCCTAAATAATCCATCTTAAATTTATAAATTGAGCATAGAGTTAATACAAATGTAAATGCAGTATTTAATGTTGTGTGAATTGGTTGCTTTCCAAAATCAGGTAAGGCAACCAAATAGGTAGTTTCCAAATTTGTTGTGTATTCTGGATTGAATTCTTCATGCTATCAAATACTGCACTGAATACTGTTTATTTTATTGATATTAAAATCTGCAGTACCATTCACATGTGAGCAGAATAGGATTTTTTTTTGCCAGGGTTATCATCAAGAAATCTCTGGTACAGAAATGTGCCTCCAAGAGTCCCATACATTTTGTTTGCCTGATCATAAAACTAAAATCTGGCATTCTGTGTTAAAGCAAAGAGTATTAATGTGGGTTACACTAATGAATGAGTAATTGGTATATACCAATTGTCAATCATGAATATCTGTCTTGGCTCTTTCTAACTAAATAACAATTAGATCTATCCATCTCTATAGATATTATAAGATAAACAACAAAATATAAAATGCCTCTTCTTCACTTCCTCAGATAAAACCTGGTAATAATTTTGTCTGTGAGTAATTATAACATATAGCTAGCCATTACCATTTCCAAAACCTGCAGGGAGGTTTCGACAGATTAATAACAATTTGTATATTCATATATATAGATATACGAAAACTCAATGCAATCGCTTTGCTTTCACATACTATCAAAACCCGCACTTCATGGAAAGAGAGACCTCCATTTCCCCTTCCAAACTGCACATTCAGCTCCTCTGAACATTCACACAATTTGTAAACGGTGAAGAATACTTCTCAATTTGCTTGCACTGCTTTTCATATTTGACATGGCCTTGGATGTTTAATTCTAACGTATGCCCATTCTTGGCTATGCTTATGTGAGAGTACCTCATGAAAAAATGCTTCCAATTTTGTTACATATGCATTCTGGAATAGGTATTCCAAATCACTGACAGAGTTCAGATCACAGACCCTCTATCCAGACCGTCATAAATATGAGTCAGTTGCCAAGTGTCCGAATTTTGATCATATGATCATAGGGATGCTGCAAGGGGCCAGGGGGAGGGCCTTCTCTGTTGGAGCTCCCACCCTTTGGAACGAGCTACCCCCAGAGATCCGGGTGATTCCGGATCTCCCCTCCTTCCGCCGCGCCCTCAAGACATGGCTATTCAAGTTAGCAGGACTGGCCTAAGGGTTATTTTAATTTGGTTTTAAAATAATTTAAAATGAATTTTCGGTTTTAGAGTAATGTTT
>NW_015386333.1:3517265-3526132 GCF_001527695.2 Protobothrops mucrosquamatus
ATAAATAAATGGTGCTAAGTGTGAAAAACGGTGATAAGTCACTTTTTTCAGTGCCACTGTAACTTTGAACAGTCACTAAATGAACTATTGTAAGTTGAGGACTACCTGTATGCAGACATTTTCCGAAATATATATAAAACAAAGATTTTCCATAGCAGTTCATAACTAAATATATTTAGAAATTCAGATGCAGGCATACAGTATTCTTCCAGTAGTGACAGCAATTACGAGCTAAGAAAGTTGCAGGATGAGTCAGCAGAAAAAGAAAGCCGAGAGATGGCAAGATTTGGGCCAATAAATGGCATCTGTCAAGCTAAGAAATAGAGATTTGAAATTTCTCCTATTCTGTGACAATTTTAAATATGTTACATTCTAGGTAAAGAATGTAAAATGCTGTATTTATTATTTACTAACTGACCCTAACAATAGTACTTCAGATTAGCTCATTTAACAATATCTTAATAAAATACTATTCTAGAATGTACCATCTTACTTTAAATATTAATATGAGGTACCCAGTATCAATGAAAGTTCATTTTTAATTATATACAAATATTCAAAGAAGGATGGAATATAAATCTGAAAAATAAATAAGCACATGACTGGTTCAGTCTACTTGTAGCTGATATAAATAATTCCTACTTATAAATTATAACTGCCCTATCTTGTGAAACTCTCTTCCCTCTAGAATCTGGCAGGTCCCATCCTTTTATCCTTTTTAGACTTCCCAAAGACCATAAAAAGCTCTCTCTTCCCGAAAGAGGTTAAGACTGGAGCCCAGCCAGCAATTGCATTTGTTTATTACTGGAGAATGTTAGTTACAGCATCAAGTTTTGGTTTTATTGCTTTTGGGTTTTTACTATTATTGTGAGTCATCAAGAGGTGTGGCACATGACTTCCGGTTCCAGATCGCGGCGCCTCTAGTCGTACGAAAAGACTTGTCTCCTCGTCGGCTAGCTTCCCTCCGCCGGTAGACCCTTATGTGAGTCGAAAGTCGCCCTGGAGGGTGCGGCTTCTGTCGAAGAGGCTTTGCTCAGCTGCGGAGGAGCGGTGGCTCCTCCAGCTGTCTGAGCCAACTCTGAGGGCCAACAGAGAAGAAGATCGGCCAGTAAAATGGCTGATTACCTAGCCACTCCAAACCGCAAGTCAAAGAACATCTAAGCTTTAAGAACCACCGTGGTGAACCCGGGTGAGACTTTTTTTTTTTTACTCCTCTTTTCACTCTATCATGCTTTTTTTTTTTTGCCTGTAAGAGCCTTGTTGGAATTATTTCCCTGGCTTGAAAAAGCAGCTTCTACATGTTTGGGAAGAAAGGCGTTGAACAAAAGAATAGAACAAAATTTTAAAGACTATACTTTATTTTCATATGCTTTGGGGTACAGAAAAAATTCTTTCCTAAGAGCTTTACTATCATTTTATGCTGGAAGATTATTTCTTTTTTCACATTATATTTTAAAAGATAGAAAAAAGGGGGGGGGAATGGTGTCTGGAAAAGATTTTTTTTAATCCACTGAGGACATCTAATGGTGAAAACCTAATACTGCAACTTCTGGTTATTCTTTGGAGATGGAATAGACTTGACCTTCAAATCACTTTTGAAGAGAAAAGATAAGCTGATGCAGCTGTGGGAATTGTGGGGGTGGATACTGCTTAACTTTTATTAAATACAGCCTCCACAAAAAGAAAAAAGAGACTCTCTTTAATTACTATCAAAATGGAGAAATCTCATTTACAATTAAACTGCAAACTTATATTGGAAAAGATTTATGAGGCTACTGCAGAAATATGTGCTACAATGAAAGAGTTTACTACAGAATTAAGATCCAGAAGTCTCACTTCAAACCTTCAAACTGATCTCCAGACTACATCTGACCATTCTATAAATCAAAACATACTAGAAGAGGAAACAACTGAGACAAAAGAGGAATTTATTTTACCTTATAAGCATTCCATCTATAGCTTTGAGGATCAGAAGAATCAAAGATTGAGACTTGAAACTTTAACGCAACGAAGCTTTAAGGATGAGAGAAATAGATGCCTAATGCAGAGGATGGGATTCCTATCGTTTCAAAGGGCACTGCAAGCAATAAAGAGAGATCTATTGGCTGAAAGGGAAGCTTGGTTATAGAAACCTGCCTGGCACAGAAAAAAGGCCAGAATAAGACTGAAAAGAGAAATTTAAAATTGTGTAATGGATTAAAAGGCAATGTTGATTTATGGACTGTTTTAAGGATTAAGATTCAGAGTTAGAAGTAAGAAAAAAAATAGGAGGGTGATTATTAGAACAGATATCTTAAATAGATTAAGAATGTACTTTTTGGAATAATAGGTTTATTTTGATGAAAATTATTATGTACTGGAATGGAAAAAATGGTGGCTTTTTAGATTTGGATTGTTTCAATAATTAAGTGAGTGTTTTAAATTAGTAAGATGATGTTTTTGTATGATAACATAGATGTGATAAGGCATGATAATCAATTGGATGAAATTTGAATTTTGTTTAATGAACTGAAATGATTTAAGGCTTAATGTCTTAAAGAGATTGATCGATTGATGGATTATATATGTATAGGGTAGATTAATATTTTATTTTAATTAGGATATGTATTGTGCAGTGGAAGAAGAAATAAATGAGACTTGTGATAAAATGAGGGATGTGAGAGATTAAGAATTAGAATATATCTGGAAGGGATACCTGAATTGATAACTTGTTGATTTAAAGTTAAATTTGATTATGGTAATTGAAAACTTACAAAGTTTTAAAACAGTTTTAGCAGTTATAGAAATTTAAATTAGAAATGGAACATTTTAAACGTATTATGCTATTTGAGGGAAATAGAGAGGGGACATTGAATGCATTGAGTTGAGTTATTTATATATGGTTTTATTTTTGAATGTTTGATTACCCCAACACCACGGGGTGTCCTGAGCACTTTGTATTAAGAATTAAAAAACCAATAAAATGTATTTCAAAAAAAAAGAGGTGTGGCACATAAGATGGGCAGTCATATAAACTATACAACAAACAGACAAATAAATTAGTTGTTATTAAGACCTCTTTGGGTTCAATCAGTTTGGTTAAAATATACAGTACCTGATTATTTCATTAGGATTTGCCTTTCCATAAATTGAAGCATGTTTTGGATTCGTAGCTGGCTGACCAGCCAATGGAACTGCATTTACATGGAGGGAAGTGTGTAGTGGGGTGCCCCAGGGCTCTGTTCTGGGCCCAGTACTCTTCAACATCTTCATCAATGATTTGGATGAGGGGATAGATGGGGAACTCATCAAAGTTGCAGACGATACCAAGCTGGCAGGAATAACCAACATTCCACAAGATAGGTTTAAGATACAGGAGGATCTGGACAGACTTGAACATTGGGCGCTATTTAACAAAATAAGGTTCTACATTTAGGCAAGAAAAACCAAATACATAGGTACGGTATAGTGGTACCTTGCTCAATAGTAGTAACTATGAGAGAGATCTGGCAGTCCTAGTGGACAATCACTTAAATATGAGCCAGCAGTGTGCTGCAGCTGTCAAAAAAGCCAACACAGTGCTAGGCTGCATTAACAGAGAATTAGAATCAAGATCATGTGAAGTGTTAATACCACTTTATAACACCTTGGTAGGGTCATACTTGGAATACAGCATCCAGTTTTGGTCACCATGATGTAAAAAAGATGTTGAAACTCTAGAAAGAATACAGAAAAGAGCAACAAAGGTGATTAAGGGACTGGAGGCTAAAACATATAAAGGTTGCTGGAATTGGGTATGTCTAGTTTAATGAAGAGAAGGACAAGAGGTGACATGATAGCAGTGTTCCACTATCTCAGGGGTTGCCACAAAGAAGAGGGAGTCAAGCTATTCTCCAAAGCACCAGAAGGCAGGATAAGAAGAAATGGATGGACATTAACCAAGAAGAGAAGCAACCTAGAACTAAGGAGAAATTTCCTGACAGTTAGAACAATTAATCAGTGGAACAACCTGCCTCGAGAAGTTGTGAATGCTCCAACGCTGGAAGTTTTTAAGAAGAGACTGGATAACCATTTGTCTGAAATGGTAT
Organism: Protobothrops mucrosquamatus; assembly: GCF_001527695.2. Classification (NCBI taxonomy): domain Eukaryota; kingdom Metazoa; phylum Chordata; class Lepidosauria; order Squamata; family Viperidae; genus Protobothrops; species Protobothrops mucrosquamatus. Next base: position 3,521,333 of record NW_015386333.1, read on the forward strand.
AGGGTTTCCTGCCTGAGCAGGGGGTTGGACTAGAAGTCCTCCAAGGTCTCTTCCAGCTCTATGATTATGATTGTGATTTCTGATTATATCATCTCAACATTCCTTCTCTGGTACAAGCACTTTAAGTTCCATGTTAAATCTATTCCCTTGATTGTTTTACAGTTACTGTCTCAGCAACCGGTTTTATGATTGTGGAATTTAAGATCTATCCAGTCTTAAGCTAGACAAAATGTTCCAACAAAGGCCACAGTTGTAAGATTTTTTTTATTACGTATACCATTTAATTTAAAGCATATTTTTCTAACCTAATGACATAATCCAGTTGTTAAAGACTAACTAATATAAAATAATTCCTGTAAAAACATCTGACAACTAGTCCTAAACAAGAGCAAACAGGGTGAAACATCAGGCAAATCCATCTTTAATTTCATGTAACTGCACCTGGGTTTTCAAATTAGAAGCAATTATTGAAGTTCCAGGTCAGACTCATATGATACATATAAACATAAGAGTATTTAATAATTTTTCTATGATATATTTCTATTTACCCCCTTATTCAAGTTATCTGTGTGCTTTGAAAAACTGTACTAGTTTAAGCAAGGGATTTATTTTAGTTGCTCAGCATAAGCTCTCCCATTTAAAATCCATTTTACACAGCAATTTTCCTATAGGAACATTACAGATGATACAATACATTTTCTGTAGAAATATTGTGAGTATATAAAAGCTGTGGAAGAAAACACTGTACTTGTCTACAGCATAATCATATTTTAAAACGGTGAATGTTTTTCCAGCTTCATTTTTTTTTTCAGATTTTCACACCAATTCCATTATTTCTAGCCATTTGTCTTAGAAAATCACCACACAAAAAGGCATAAACATTTTTGCCCTTAAAGGTGGGGATACAGAGCTAACAATTACAGACTTATTCTTATATCTTTAAGCTATGATGCAGCTTATTTCACAGTTCCTTCATAAAATCACACATTATATGTTCATCTAGCATTTTCCACCCACAGCAAACTATTTTTGTGTTTTATTCCTCTCTCCATTTCCACCCCCAGCAATTCTTTGAGGATTCTGGGTTGCTTGGCAAAGAAATTGGCTACATTCCAAATTTGACAGGGACAACTAATACACCCTGCAGTCTTTTTATGAAACCTAGCATTATGGGTTCATCTTTCTTGCAAGGAATAAAAAATCCCTAACCTGCCTTAGGGATTTTGATATCCCTAATTTTGATATCTTTACTCAGTTTGCCAAAGCAATGTGATCTGGTCCTAGTAAGCTTAAAGAAGAACTGCTTTTGTATCTGGACTTTTTATCAACATTTTTGATCAAGCACTGAAACCATCTTCCACCTCTTAATTTTAGCATGAAGAGCCTAGAATCTGATAAAATTATCAATTAACAGAGGTTCAGATTCTCCTCTCTACACATCAAAATATACTAAATATATTTCACTTTACCTCTGTACACATATTGGAACAATATATAATAAAAATGTAAATATTTTGAGATACATTGAGATACATAATAAAAATACTATATATGTACTTTGGCAGAATAGGAATGTTTTTAATGGGAGCCAGTTTGGTTTAGTGGTTAAAGCTTCAAGCTAGAAATCAGGGCACTATGAGTTCTAGTCCCACCTTAGGCATTAAAGCTGGCTGGCTGACTTTGGATCAATCATTTTATTTCAGCCCAACCAACTTCACAGTGTTGTGGTTGTAGGGAAAATAGAACAAGGAAGAATATTTATGTAGGCTTGCCACCTTGAGTTACTTATAAGGTAATTGTCAGATCCACCATCTTCAGCTTGGTACCTCGCTGACATTCTGCCATCAATTGGGGAAGGGAAGGGGGAACAAATGGGGAATAAGGCTTTATTTCTTTATGATGGGAAATTAGGAGAGGGAACTGACAGTTGAGGAAGAACAGAGCAGTTTGGAATCCGATTCATGCTGGCATCTTCAAGACCATTTGCCCTGAGAGTGGAATTTTACCAGCCCACACACCCCAGCATTTCCCAAAACATCTTGGCAGTGCTGGATTGGCTACACACAAATAAACCATGGGGGGAGATTGGGGAAACCAACGGGTTAGTTCTGTATTGATGCGTGGGAATTTTAAATTCTGCCTGACTTCACTGCAATCAATATATCTCAGTAAAAGTGCCTTTTCACTTCAACCAAATGAAGCCAAGAGTTTTACTTTCCTAGGAAATCAGACTGCGGCAGGTCTGACAGTAATAAAAATGGGATAAAAATCAGACAGACAGAGATAGAGACAGACAGAGAGAAAGAGAGAGAAAGAATATAGTTGCAGTAAAAAGCCATAAAGTAATACTGTACAGGAATTAAATGCTAATTTCATAAATATATACCACAAAACTCAAATTAAATGATGTTTTTTTTAAATTATTACAAAACAAATCCTGCTCCAAAACAATTCTAACTAGTAAATCTTCATCTGTATTATAATATTGTTAAAACTATATAACCTGCATAACACAATATAAAATAAGAAATGCATTGGTCTGCAATTAAGATAAATATTTTGACAGAATAGTCACCTAATTAAAAAATATTTATTTACAATTAATTTATAAGAAAAATTTACTTACTTAGAAATAATTAACAACTTAAGGAATGTAGCCAAGATGGTGAAAAGTCCATCAAAACTATACAGTGTTCCTGACTTCCGGTTCCTCCTCGTATCAACACGGCCAAGGGATTGCGGAGCTCCGCAACCCATAGCTGGTTTCACCCTGACAAGGAACCCTAAATGGGTCAAAAGTCACCCTGGAGAGGCAACGAAGGAGGGGCACCCTGATGATGGCGGAACAACAGAGGTCGATCCGTTTGATCTGGGGGAAACCCTCCAACCCAACAGGAGAAAGGCTAGCTGCAGTGTTTAGCCCAAGCTATCAGCAGCTGAAGTCCAAAAGCACAAACCAAAACAATGGTGAACAGCGTGCTTGGAACTGGGTGAGAATATCGATCTTCTGTCTTCTATTTTGCAATTGATTGCCTGGAAAAGGTCACCAAAGCAAGAAATTCTCCGAAAGTGAGAAGGGAGGGGATTATACTCCCACCCTTCCGTAGACGGAAGCAGTGATTTAATTTTTACGGGGGAAAGAAATATATTGAAATGAAATTAACAATATTACAGTATGGATAAATCTGAAAATTAAGAAAACCATTAAGATTTTATATCTGAAAGAGTTTTGATGAAATTATAAAAAAACAATTCTTTGTTTGAAAAGTTGGAAAATGAATAACTACTGACATCTAGTGGAGGATTATATAGAACAACAGCAACACTGACTCAGAAATTGGCAAGACGCCCAGAAATAAAGAATAATCTGTTCCTTTGAACCTTAGTGACCTTCAGCCAAATAGAAAACAGTTGGGAACAAGGAAAGAAAACATACTGGGCCATCTACTACAGACTGAGAACTATATTTATTTTAAAAACTGCTGACCTTCTGGGATTATAAATATTTAGTGAGCTGTGGTCTTTAAGTTCAAGAATTGTCTGCAGAAAAAGAAAAACTTTGACAGTTGGCTAAACTTCTAGGGAGGAATTTTACTGGATAGTCAAACATTCTGGACTGCAACTTTGGCTGGTAGATAAATTGTAAGACCCCTGAACAGAAGAACTGTTATAAAATACTGCCATCAAAGTGGTGTTTTGATAATTGGAAACACATTGAATTATAAAAAACTATATATAAAGATAAGAACTATATAAGATTTTGTTGTTTGGACTTTAAGACTGGCTGGTTTAAAAGGCTAAACACAGAGATTATAGTACCGGAAGGAGGAGATAAAATGGATGTTGCATACCTATCTAAAAGTGGCAGGAAACTACGTCTAATATCCTCTTCTGAAGGCCCCAGCCTGGAACATCAGAGAACTGCAGGAGCAATACTTCAAGATAAGGCAAATACTTTCCAGGAGCAAATGTTGCAATGCTGCGACAGATTCAAATGACAACTATGGAAACGGGAATGGTCCTATTTTTCAGGACCTCCAAATCAACTTGAAGATTGAAAGAAGACCTAATAAAATGGACTATAGAGCAATCAGGACAATCATTAAAGTTTGGGAGACAAAAAATACATGTCTTATCTAACTTGTTTTTTTCTATTCCCAACAACATTTACAAAAATACAGGAAAAATCTCTGGGTAAGTCGAACACACTAATTTGGAAAGCTACCTGGCAAAAGAAGAAGGCTAGAATCAGATATGAAAGATTTGATGCGACTTACTAGATGAAATACTATATGATCAAAAACCTGTTTGAATACGGTTAAAATAATAAATTATGGATATAAAGGGGACTCACTGTAAGAGAAATAAGATATATAAGTAGTATAGCAATTTTTATAATATATGAAATGTAAAAATATTGGGATGGTGCACATGAATGAAAAGGTTTGATATTTAAATGTTATTAACTTTGAGAAAATTATGACTGATAAGAATGGTTTGAATACAGAAGGGAAATTAAGCTTAAATAAAAATCTTGAAAACAGGACATATAGCGACCTAACAAGATGACTTTTATAAACACAATTGAAATATAAACTGATAAGAAGGGGCGTTGTCTTACCTGAACGCCTTTTCTCAGTACGGAGATGGAGAATTCACATGTGGGTTTTCATTGGATGCCTGCTCTTGAGACCAAGTAGTCAAACTTGACACGCCCCCTCTTGCTGATCCAGTCTTTAACGAGGGCGAAGTGACTGAAGATGGACGAGGTGTTGGCTCTCAGACCCCTACAATAGTCTG
>NW_015386333.1:3527813-3547708 GCF_001527695.2 Protobothrops mucrosquamatus
CCCCCCCCACTTCCTTACCGTCCCAGGGGCAGGAATGGGGAAAAAGCACTGATCCCAGTGAAATCAATTTAATTAAGGGGAATTCGAATTAGCTAGGAATAGTTTGGGAAAGGGAGAATTCACAATAGGTTCTAACCTGCAATTAACTGAGAGCCAAGCCTGACACGTCGTCAAGAGCTGAGACCAAGTTAAAGACTGGGTCAGCAAGAGGGGGCGTGTCAAGTTTGACTACTTGGTCTCAAGAGCAGGCATCCAATGAAAACCCACATGTGAATTCTCCATCTCCCGTACTGGAGAAAATATGTTATATGCTGATGTTACTATTATTAGTATAAACACAAGAAAAAGGTTTATATTTAACTTTATATGTATTGAATTTTAAGAATAATATTTGCTTAATCTTGACAAAAGGAGAATACTATTGGATGAAGAGACAATCAAATAAATATATCATTGATTAATATATTTTATGGAACTATAGAAATTAATTATTGTTTTTTAAACATATGAACCCAGACAATACGCTGCTTACTAAGTACTAAAGAATGTTATTGTAAAAAAATAATAAAATATATTTTAAAAAAACTATACAGTGTTTCTGCAATTTCTCTAGTTTTACTCTATTTGTTTACTGCTGTCATTTACATGTTTGTCCTATCCACTGCATGTATATAATATTAACTGTTAATAGCTTTGTGTGCAACTATTCATAAACTTAATATATATTTATATCATTTCCATTCTAATGGAATTATCATAGAGGAAGCAATCCTCTTATACACAACAGAAGCAGAAATCTCTTCATATAACTCCCCCCAACATACACTTCTTCTATGATCAGGACCTTGATAAGGAGAAGGGGCTTTTGTGGGTAAATGAAATTGTGGGCTATGTTGTTGGACAAGTATATGTCTAGGCAAATAGGCGATGATAAGTTACCTCAGATTAACACCAATCACATCTGCCAACCCGCATTGGACCAGCATGGCAGATTATGGTTTACTCCTTCCACATGCCAATACAACCTCAAAAACAACCTCATTCCTCAGAGGCCCTAGGTAATTACCAAAGGCAGAGGGTCCTAAGAATCAACACGTGAAATCAGGCTGCCTTTGGACTTTGAACATAGGAATAGTTAACATTTGAACAATGAAAATGGATGCTTGACTAGAAGAACTGCTGACTGAACTCAATAATATGCATTGGGATATCACTGGATTATGTGAAACACAATGAGAAGGTGAAACTTTTGTTGAACTTGATAGAACTGGACATTTACTCTACACAAGAGGTATCCTAGATGGATGATATGGCGGAATTGGTTTTCTCATCAACCAAAACCTGAAAGACTATAGTAAAATTTGAAAGTATATCAGACAGAATAGCCCAGTGCATCATTCAGTTGAACAAACAACACAAGTTTCAAATCATCCACGCTTACGCACCAACAATAAGCTACAGTAATGATGAGGTTGAAGTGTTTTATGACAACGTTGCTTGCCTTCAAGGCAAAGAAAAATGCCAATGCAAATATTAATTGGTGACTTTAATGCAAGAATTCCTTTCTGGGGAATGAGGGCCATTTTTGAGGTTGTATTGGCATGTGGAAGGAATAGACCATAATCTGCCACCTGGTGAAAAAGCAATTCGTCCATATGGAAGTGGTGAATGAGATAATAGAGGCAATAGACTAATAGATTTTGCTGAAGGATAGGAACTTTATATCATGAACTCATTTTACAAGAAAAGGGTTAGCAGAAAATGGACATGGAAGAGTCCATCTGGATTCACAAGCGAAATTGACTATATCGTATCAAGTGATAAAACCATATTCTGCAATTATACTGTCATCAATTTTTTTAATGTTGGAAGTGACCATAAAATGGTACAAGCTAAAGAGGAGATACTGTTGAAAAGAGCATATGAAAATGATAAAGATGTCACAAAAAAAACAAAAATAAAGAGTGATAAACTGTTAGAGGAGAACACTGATTTTGAGATTAATCTATCAAATTGCTTTGCTCTATTGCAAGATTTGGAAGAGATGAACATTATGGATCAAAATGAACAAATAGTCAAAAACATCCTTGAATCAGCTACATCTATAGCAGCCAAAGGAACAGGCAGGTTCAGAAGTGGCTACAGCACAATGGATCACATCCAGGTTATTTAACAAGTCATTGAAAGGCATACTGAGTACACCATGCTTCTGTGCATGGCTTTCAATGAAAAGGCATTTGACTCAGTATTCAAGCAAGCAAAAATTAAGGCTTTGCTCAACCAAGGCGTAGACACTGCTTACATAAACTTACTACAATCAATATATGAAAAAACAATGGCAACAATTTGTCTTAATGATCTCTTAAAATGGAAATCATCATAGAACGAATTGTATGACAAGGCATACAATATCACCTATCCGTTTCTCAGCCTGCCTTGCAGAAGTATTTTGCAAACTTGACTGGGCAAAAGATGGAATAAAAATCAATGGCACCTATTTAAATCACTTAAGATTTGCAGATGATGTTGTTCTCTTCTCACAAGACTCAAAAGAGCTACAAAGACACCTACAAGAGTTGCACAAAGGAGGAGAATCATTTGGCTTAAAAAAACAAACCTGAAAAAGAGCCAGGTTATGTTTAATAAATTTACTAAAAAAAATTATATATATAGATGCTTGAAGAGAAAAGTTTTCAATCAGTGTGTACGACATGCTCTAACATATGCCAGTGAAACTTGAACACTAACCTCACAATTGATATAAAAGCTAAGAGTGGTACAAAAGAATTGAAATGGAAATGGGCTGATCACATAGCAAGAAGAACTGATGGCATGTGGCCTAAAGCAGTCGTAGAATGGATCCCACTTGATAAAAAGTGTCTATGAAAGAGACCTAAAACAAGATAGTTCGATGTCATCAGCAAGTATTGCGGGGCCAATTGGCAAAAGAAAGCTCAGGACCAGATAGACTGGAAACATGCTGAAGGGGCCTTCATCCTGCAGTAGATAGACAATGGTGACGACAACAATGACAATGACAATGATGATGAACTTTCCCACAGGAAGTCTTTATAACTAAATGGATTTTAAAATTCACTTGGATTTGATTATTTTTTATATGTACATACCACTTTTCTGTAAAGTTAAATACAATCTTAAATTAATCTAACTCAAATTATTAAGCAAAGAAAAATATGAATGAAAAGAACAGGTAGTCCTTGACTTGCAACCACAATTAGGACCAGAATTTTGGTTCCTTTTTTGTGGGGGCAACTAAAGCCATGAAAACACTCAGCAAAGAAAGTGAATTCAGCAAAGAAGCAACAGAAATGGTTTCATTTCAAGACTGCCTATTAATAATGTAACTAACAAAAGTGCCCTTAAGTTTACTATATTTTCATAAGTTATACAGGTTCATAATATCATTTTTGTCATCATCTTCAAAACTCAATAAAATGATTTCTTTTTTAAAAATAATCAGAAATCTGAAATTATAATATGGTAATCATATTTATAATACACATATAAATTGCATATTATTGTATTTGGCTAACTGCCTGAAAATGAAAATACAACATACGGAGAATACCCAAGGACAACCCTATACTCTAACTTCCCTATAACAAAAAAACACTAAAAAGTAGTATTAAATTTACCTCATGAGTAGGGAGTAATATATACTTAACAAATCCACCACCTTCACCTCCAAACCACACCTCCTCTCAATTATCTATAAGTAATGGCACCAGGGATAGAATGTGTGTCTGCTTTTTATCAGTTTTTTCCCCCAAATATTCATGGTAGAAGAATAACAAAAAATCAACTAGAACACTAAAAACAATATAGAATAAAATAAAATATCCCATTTTATCCTATACTCAGAATGAAGTTCGATTCCAGGCTTAGAGCACTCAAAAGTCATTTAAATCTTAAAGTATTTTGCATCATTGTCAGCAATCTCTCCCTTAGTTTTTTATATAATTTTATTAAGGGTTTTTTAAAACTATTACAAATTAATATAATATAAAGTAAGAAAAAGAAAGAAACCAAAAAGAAAGCTAAACATGCAAGAAAGGAAAAAAAGAGAAAAAGAGAAAAAAGATACAAAGAAATAGCTTCTGAGCTTCTTTGTTGCAGTTATAAGTACAATTATAAATTTACTGTTACTCTATGGTTATAACTATTTTTCAATTATCATGTCTAATCATCAAAACCATAAATCATAAGTTTATTTTATACTGTTTCACACAAAAAGTCTATGTTAGAAATTAACATAGATATTATCTTTTTTCTGATCAAAAAAGTCAATTTCAGAAAATTCAATCATCTTCACCAACTATTCTTTCATTGTGGATTGTGTTGAATTTTTCCATTTTTTGTATACAATAATCTTGCTGCAATTATCATGTAAAAAAATAAAACTCCGTGAGTTTTTTCCAACTATTTGTCCATCAATTTTAAAAAAACCACCCTCATTCTCAATTGTATTTAATCTTTAAAATCCTCTACATGGATTTTGAAACAAAAACATCACTATAGGCACTTTTCTTCCCAGCATTGACAATTGTAGTTTCTCCCATCTTAACAAACCTTTTTCACTTTTTTAAGTGACTGTGCTGGAGTTCATGATAACTAGGGGAGAGTAAACACAGAGAAGTCCAGTTGTGTACCTTAGACTTAGAAAGACAGATTTTAATGAACAAAAATAAAAGGCAGACGGTATACTCTGGAACAAAATCATGAGGGCTAAACAAGAACGGTGGGACATCCTGAAAAACAAGATCCTGCAAACACAGAATCTATCCTTATGACCACAGCAGAAGCTTAAAATGCTTGTTCAGAATAGCAAGCTAACTGAGGAGCTAAGTAATAAAAAGGGAACATATAAAAAAATGGAAACAAGAGCTATGACTAAACAGCATACAAAATCGTAACTCAATCCTAGAGGAAGTCAGGAAACAAAAGCTCAGAATGAGATGAAACTGGCAAGAAATACAAAATACAATCTGTAGGGATATTTGGAGTATATCCAATATAGAAGAGTCAAGAAGAGGCTGCCAACTATGTGAAAAAGGTATACAATGAGGTTTAAATATTTAATACATTCACATCAGGAATTTGTAAATGAAGACACAACTTTTGCATATTCATTTTCCAATATTCTGCACCCTAAAATTTTATTTTTTTACTTTAAACTAATTAATGAAACGTTGTATGAACCACACTTTTCTGTACAGGCTCTATTGTTAGGATCTTGGCATTAATCTAAGAAATCTTAGAAACTGTTGGAGATATAATTTAGGAAATGGAACACATATTGTTTGGATTTATCAATTGCTGCACTTTAGACTGAAGTCAACAAGATTGTTATTGATTCTGGATTGAGCATTACAAATTAAACATGCATAGTTCTTCTTATCTACATCCCCAATAATTGGAATGTTTGGAAATATGAAGATTCATGGACATATAGATGCTAGCCCAAAGAATTATGGTATAATATTGAAATCAATGTTGATCTCTGACAATGGATTGTATCTTTTTTTTAAAAAAAAATCTCTACTAAGGGTAAAACAAGAAAACTTTTAAGCAGATTTTTAGGATTTATGATAAAATTTCCATGTATTTTTCATTATCAGCACATTGTATTACTAATATTGCTGTATTGTGTTCTTTCTGTTAGATGAAAATTCAGACTACCGTTTATGAGTCATCATTAATAGTGGGATCAGAATTGTATTTATCAGGATCAGATTATCTCCAGATGTTAGACAAGTTCCAGTTGGGCCAGGTTCAAAATCAAAGAATTTGTGGCCAGTGGGATGGCTAACAACAAACCATATAGCACTCTTAGAATAATACTTCTTATGGTGAATCTAATTACTTAATTAATTTTCTAACAATCTTCTTAATCAGAAGTGCCAAAAGCACCATCAAACTGCATGGGATTAAAAGTGTCACAAAAAGTTTGGATTGGTTTTATTGATTTCATGGCCATTGTAAGTCTATGTCTGACATTAGAGTATGCATTGCTGAACGTTACAGAGTAGAAAATAAAATGAAAAGTGTACAGGGCTAAATTTAACATGATCTTTAGAGATCCTGTTTCTAGTGGGAGCCTTAGACATGATACTGTTCCAGTGATCACAGGAATTTACTCTCAGGCAATTACATAAACATAGATCAAAACCACAAGTACATCCTTACTATCTCACTAACTCTTTTTCATTCTTTTATCTCATATCAGCAGAGGGTGAGGGAGGATGTGGGGGTCATTTTACAATTCTATACACACAAAACTCTTAGGGGGAGCCTGGAACCCCCACAGAGCGCATCCCCGGGTGGTGGATTGGGGGACCCTACCCATTATGGCTTTTATACTGTAATGGCAGGTTGGAGGGAATCAAATACCTCCCGTGGACCAACAGGCCTGGTGAGTGGCAGCTGGCTCCCCAGTATCAACTGAAGGCAGAGACCATATTGGTTGGAACGGATTCAGAAGAACAGCACACGGTGTGGTGGCAGCCACTTGAACAGCATGTGCACAGCGGTGTAGAAAGCAAAGGGAAGACTACTACACTATATATTTCCCAGGAAAATCATGTTAATGGCGGCAAAACCTAACAATGGCCCCGAGTACGGGCGCCCCTTAAATGAGGCAGGGGTGCTAAGAATTTCCCAGTCCGCTAGAAGCATGATAAACCCAAAACTACGAATTGGTATGTGGAATCTGAGAAGCCTATACGAAGCTGGGAAAACACACAACACTATCCAAGAAATGTCCAAATACAATATCTCTATATTGGGAGTGAGTGAAATGCGCTGGCCTGAAAATGGAATGTGTAGAATAGGAAATTATACTATCTACTACTCTGGTGAGAATAGCAAACACCATCGAAATGGAGTAGCTATAATTGTAAACAATCGTGTAAATAAATCATCAAGTCCTTTATTCCTGTATCCGATAGAGTGATAATGATCCAAATAAATAGTATTCCAGTAAATATGAATGTTATACAAGTTTACGCTCCCACAGCTGACAGCGATGAGGAGGATTTAGAGAAGTTCTACGAAGATATAAGCAGTGTACTGAAAACCCTAAAAAGTAATGATATCACAATACTCATGGGGGACTTCAATGCAAAAGTGGGAGAAGGAAGTGATGCTCCTGTAGTTGGAAACTTTGGCTTAGGAACCAAAAATGGTAGAGGTGACAGATTTGTAGACTTCTGCAAGGAACATAGGCAATGTGTGATGAATACTTTTTTCAAGTTCCCAAAAAGACGCCTCTACACTTGGAGATCACCAGCAGATACACAAAATAATGTAGTAAGGAACAAAATTGACTATTTTACAATAAACAAAAGATTTAGAAACTCAGTAAAATCAGTAAAGACATACCCAGGTGCAGATGTACCATCCGATCATAATCTACTACTTGCTGAAGTCCAGCTGAAACTAAAAAGGATGAAAAACCCGAACCCTGCTAAACCAAGAATCAACAGAGACTTCATCATTAAACATGGAGGTAAGATTAAAGAAGAACTAGAAAATCATTTAAGGGAAACCAACAACCTGAATGAAGATGATGTAGAAGCGAACTGGAATAAATTTAAAAATCCAATAGTAGAGGTAACAAATTCAAAACAGAGAGAGGGGTACCACAAGAAACAACAGTGGATGACAGAGGAAATTCTTCATCTCATGGATGAAAGAAGATCTTATAAATACAATGAATTGCAGAAAACAATTAGAAGAAAAATTCGATTGGCAAAAGAAAAGTGGTTTGCAAAGAGATGCAAGGAAATAGAAGAGACAGAACATGATAATTTCAATTTACACAAAAAAGTGAAAGAAGTAGCAGGCCTCTACAAAAAGAAAACCAACAACTTAGTTGACAAAGAGGGGGAAATTATCTTAGATCAGGATGAAAAGCTAAAAAGATGGAAGGAATATAATGAAGAACTTTTTGAGGACACTAGGGGTGATATAGATATGGGAAGTATAACAACTGGACCAAATATCACTATGGAAGAGGTTGAACATGCAATAAAAATAGCAAAAACAAGAAAAGCCACAGGACCTGATGATATCCCAGTAGAAATTTTAAAATTGCTGGAAGACAGTGGGAAGATTTTTTTACTGCTGCTCTTCAATCAGATTTATGAAACAGGAAAGATACCAAATGATTGGCTAAAATCAACCTTTGTGACAATCCCCCAAAAAATAAATGCAAAGAAGTGTACCGAATACAGAACAATAAGCTTAATGAGTCATGCCCTGAAAATATTCCTGAGAATAATTCACACAAGAATATACAACAAAATTGAAGAGTGTCTAGGTAACACAGAATTTGGTTTCAGAAACAATCTTGGTACACGAGATGCGCTGTTCAGCATTCAGGTTCTTGTACAGCATTGTAGAGATGTCAGTCACAGTGTTTACATGTGCTTCATTGATTTCGAAAAAGCTTTTGATAAAATAAGACACAGCAAACTATTAGAAATCCTGAAACAAGGGGGACTAGATGACAAAGACATCCAAATAATAAAGAATCTATATTGGCATCAGGTAGCAAATATGAGACTTGGCCAAAAATACTCAGCTGATGCAGAAATAAGAAGAGCGGTCAGACACGGATGTATTCTGTCTCCATTGTTGTTCAATATCTACTCTGTCAATCTTCAACGAGGAACTGGAGAACATCGACGCTGGCATCAAAGTAAACAGTGTTTGGATCAACAACTTAAGATATGCTGACGATACAGTTCTGCTTGCCAGTAAGCATGAAGACCTTCAGCTCCTCATCAACAGAGTCACAGAAATATCTGAAAAATACGTCTTGAAGCTTAACACCTCAAAAACCAAGATCATGGTCGTCAGCAAACAACCCGATAATTTACCACCAATAAATTCAGAAGGAATACCACTAGAAAAAGTTGAAAGGATCATGCACCTCGGTTATAATTTACATGAAAGCTGAGATATGACCGTTGAAGTAAAGACAAGGATAGAAAAAGCTCGAACAGCATTCTTCAAAATGAAAAAGGTCTTCTGCAGTCACGACATAAGCCTAAGACTGAAAATCAGGCTTGCCAGATGCTATATTTTTTCTACCCTGCTCTATGGAGTAGAGAGTTGGTCTCTGACAGAAGGCCACCTGAAGAGACTAGAAGCATTTGAAATGTGGATTTACAGGTGGCTGTTACGTATAAGCTGGGTTGACAAGATCAGAAATGAGGAGGTGATAAGCTGCCTGGGAAAGCCAAGGGAAATCATCAAAACAATTAAAAAACGAAAATTAGAATATTTCAGACATGTGATGTAACACCCAGAAAAATACAGCAGCATACTCCATTTAATCCTCCAGGAAAAGATTGAAGGCAAACGAGGTCCAGGCAGAAGAACATCGTGGCTTCAAAATCTAAGGGACTGGTTTGGACAAAACTCAGCAGTACTTTTTCATGCGGCTGCTGATAAAAACAGGATCACCAACATGATCGCCAACGTCCGATAACCGATATGGCACAAGAAGAAGAAGATACACACAAGAAGATTTCTCTCCTTACTTGGGTCCTATCAAGTTCTGAAATAATAGATCTTGTTAAACAACTTAAGCCTGGTTCCACCAATTTTTTAAATCACTGCTAAGGCTTATAAAGTAATTTGGAATGGTAGGCTCCTGCATAAGGTTCACTATTTATCTATACAGATGCAACTGTGTATATACCAAAAGACTAAAACTTACTTATCATAATGCCCACTTTCAAAAATGCAATTGAGATTTATCTGCTAACTAATGGCTAATCAGTTTCTAAACCAAATAGTAAATATAACATTAATACAATGGTGGGATTCAGCTGGTTAACACCAGTTCGGGAGAACTGGTAGCTAAATTTACCTGAATTCGGAGAACCGGCTGGCTTTCAGAAGTCCAGTCTAGGCCCCGGAGGCCTGGAGGAGTCCTCTCAGGCTTAAAACAGCCCACCGGAAGTGTGTGGATGCCACTTCCAAAAGTCCATTCTAGGCATCGGAGGCCTTCCAGGCGTAGAACAGCCCACTGGAAGTACATGATGCCACTTCCGTAAGTCTGTTCTAGGCGTTGGAGGCCCAGGCCTCCAGTTGTTCAGGTATTTGAGAACCAGTTGTTCAGGTATTTGAATCCCACCACTGCATAAATACTTTACATAAAAGTGTTTATGTAAAACACTTTTAAAATAAATTGTATGATTGGATCAATTCAAAGTGTATTTCTGTGGATGAGCAGGCAAATTTTACTGCTGGATACTTTGCCTTTGGCCACAATCTTATACCTGGCTCAGAATATTTCTCTGAACCAGGTTTTACATTACATACTGCATTCATTGACTTTAGATTTGCAGTTGATTTTATTTCAATGTACTTCACTGTAGGAAAGATATAAGAACACAGATGGACACTATGATTTTCTCTGAAGACTTCTGATGCTTTTTCTGCTGTAGAATGTTACGAATCCTGAAATGTGAGATCTAAATCACCGTCATTTGAGAAACAAAAAACAAAATTGTTCTGCAGTATTCTAAGAAAATAGCCCAGAGTCATAATTATAGGGTCAAGCTGAAATGTCTCTTGCATTTTACTAACAAGGGATTCCAGTGACTGGGATAGATACGTTGGGAAGAATTATCACATTGCTTCCAGCTGGGGAAATATTTGTTTTTTTCACAATATCTGTTTCAGAGCAGCTTTACAGGTAGTCCTCATCTTACAACCACAACTGGCATGGGAACTATATGATGTGGTAATTAAGTAAGTCATGTCCAATTTTATGATATTTTTTTGCCATGGTCATTAAGTGAATTTGACTTTGCTTGTCAGAAACCCACTGGGAAAGTCAAAAATGGTAATCACATGATCTTGAATATTACACGATCTAACAAATTGTCAAGCACCCACATTTTTGATTGTATGAACATGGAGATACTGTAATCATCATAAGTGCAAGGACTGTTATATGTCACTTTTTTCAATGTCATCATAAATTTGAATGGCATTTAAACCAGATCAGAGCATTTTATGGCCCCTGGGCTACATCTGGCCCTTTGGCTGTTCCTGTCTAGCCCTGTCTAGATCAATTAGAAATTAGAAATCAAATGTAAATAAGTGTACATCATGCACACAATACAATTATTATTTTTTCAATTTTCATATGTGTGTGCATATGTGTGCCTTTCAGTGGTGGGATTCAGCCAGTTCGCATCAGTTCGGTAGAAACGGTAGCTAATTTTTTGTTCCCCAGGCCCAGAATAGACTTCTGGAAGCGGCATTCACAGAGAGAACTGGTTGTTCACATATTTGAATCCCACCACTGGTGCCTGTGCACCTTCATACCCCTATTGGTTCGGGCCTACAATTACTTCTTGTCATGCCTTCAGGTGCTTTGGAGAATAGCTTGACTCCCTCTTCTTTGTAACAACCCCTGAGATATTGGAACACTGCTATCATATCACACCTGGTCCTTCTCTCTCTTTTTTTTAATAAATATTTTATTAGGTTTTATATAGGTAAGGAAAAGATAGGGTCAATACGGGTATGAGGGGAATGGGAATAGGAATTTGGGGTAGGATAAGGGTAGGTACAATAATGGGGTAACCCCCCATAATAATCCCAAGCTTTAACAAACAAGCTACCGTCCTGATCTAAATATTAAATAAACATAATTTGTATAATACTAAACAATTAGAAAGATAAAGTTAACTATAATCATGTAACTAAAATTAGATAAGTAAGTAAAATTCCTCTAAATAAATATTCATACTTAATAACATATCAACTAATTCTAGTCATCACCATTAGTATTTAAAATCACTAAAATAAATCTATTATTAATCTAAGAAATAACACTTAGTTAAGAGTATTCTATTCAATTTTAAAATTCAATTCAATTTTAAGTTCTGCTCGTATTCTAGCGTATTTCTAACCATCGATAAAACTTTTCCCAAGTTTTAAAATAAATTGAATCATCTTTCTCTTTAATCTCCAGTGTTAAATCTATCCATTTCTGCACGGTCCAAAATTTTCGAAATTATAGCCTGGTCAGATGGTAGATTTTCATTTTTCCAAAATTGGGCAAATACTATTCTTGCAGCTGTTAATACATGTAGTATTAAATAGTCATTCTCTTTACCATAATTAGATCCTACTATTCCTAGCAAAAACAATTCTGGTTTAAATTCTATCTGTATTTTCGTCATCTTTTCCAGCCATCTATGAATCTTAAGCCAATATTTCTTTGCATTGGGGCATATCCACCAGGCATGGTAGTAAATGCCTGGTTTTTGTTTATATTTCCAGCAAGTATTCAATACATTTTTAAACATTTTCGCTAATCGAACTGGTGTCATATGCCATCTGTAAAACATCTTATATAAATTTTCTTTATATGTTACTGCTTTAGTAAGTTTAATATTTTTATCCCAAAGTTTTTGCCAGTCTTCTAAGTCTATAGAATGTCCAAAATTCTTTGCCCATACTATCATTGTTTCTTTTACTTGTTCTTCTTCCATCTTCCAGCTTAACAAAAATTTATAAAGTTTCTTAATCAAGTTCTCATCTGTTTTTAAAAGTATTTTGTCAAGTGGAGTCTGCTTTTTATAAAATCCCATTGATTTTATATCTTTTTCATATCTTGTTTGGACTTGCAAATAAGACCACCATGTTAAATCAATACCTTGTTGTTGAAGAACTTGCCTGTCTTTAAGTTTTCCATCTTTATCCAAGATATCTTTATAGCTAACAAGTTTGTCATAGTTAATCAAGTTCGGATAAGCAAATGCTTCCATTGTTGAAAGCCATTCAGGTATTTTCATATACATTTTGTGTCTGATTCTCTCCCATTCTAAAATCAATACATTTCTTATGGCATGATTTTGGAAGTATTTATGTGCTTTAGTTTTCTCATACTATAAGAAGGCATGCCAACCTAGTTGGAGGTCATGTCCCTCTAAGTAAAGAAGTTGTTTATTTCTCAATGTAATCCATTCTTTAAGCCAAAGCAAAATAGCTGCTTGATAATAAAGTCTCCAGTCCGGGAGTCCAAAGCCCCCCTCTGTCTTTAGAATCTTGTAAAAGTTTACATTTGATTCTTGCTTTCTTTCTTTGCCATATAAATCTTAAAATTGTTGTATTTAGGTTGTCAAAAAAATTATTGCTCAATTTAATAGGAACTGTTTGAAATAAAAAAATCAGCTTTGGTAAAATATTCATGTTGACAGTCGCTATTCTTCCTAGCAGTGATAGTTGAAGATTTTCCCACTTTTCCAAATCTAATTTTATTTGTTTTATTAATCTCTCATAGTTGTCCTCTTTTAGTATTGTATATTTTGCTGTTAGGTAGATACCTAGGTATTTAACTTTTTTAACTATTTGAAGATTTGTCTTTTTGGCAAGTTGGGTTTTCTGTTTATCAGTTAATTTTTTTGTTAAAACTTTAGTCTTTTCCCTGTTTATTTTCAGTCCAGCCACTTCTCCAAATTTCTCGATTTTCTGTAAAAGTTTAGGAGCTGTTTCCAATGGCTCCTCTAAAGTAAAAACCAAATCATCCGCAAAAGCCTGTAATTTAATACAAGCTATAATACAGGAATAATAATACAGGAATACAAGCTAATTTGAGGGCTAATCCACATGGAGCTCCATTTCCATCTATCCTGTTTGCCATGGTTCGCTCCCTAGAGACTAAAATGGAAGATCTGTAACTTGAGCTGGCCATGAACAAGGAGTGTATATCGGAGGTGGTGACCCTTTGAGAGCTGTATGGAACGAAATTTCATTTTGATGTATGCCAATTGGTGTACTTTCAAAGTGACAATAAAGTCGTTGTTGTTGTTGTTGTTGTTATTATTATTTATATTTCTGGTCTTTAATCTCTAAACCTTTAATTTCCCTGTCTTGTCTAATATTTCTAGTCAATACCTCCAATGTAAGAATAAATAAAAAGGGAGAGAGTGGAACACCTGGTCCTTCTCTTCATTAAACTAGATTGCAGCAACCGTTCCTTGTATGTTTTAGCCTCCAGTCCCTTGATCATCTTTGTTGCTCTTCTCTGTACTCTTTCTAGAGTCCCAACATCTTTTTTACATCGTGGTGACCAAAACTGGATGCAATATTCCAAGTGTCACCTTACCAAGGCATTGTAAAGTGGTATTAATACTTCACGTGATCTCTATTAATGCAGCCTAGCACTGTGTAGGCTTTTTTGGCAGCTGCAGCACACTGCTCGCTCATATTTAAGTGATTGTCCACTAGGACTCCGAGAGCTGTCTCACAATTACTACTATTGAGCAAGGTACCTCCTAAACTATACCTGTGCATTTGGCTTTTCTTGCCTAAATGTAGAACCTTACTTTTTTCACAACTGAATTTCATTTTGTTAGATAGTGCCCAATGTTCAAGTCTGTCAAGATCCTTCTGTATCTTAAGCCTGTCTTCTGCCAGCTTGGTGTCTTCTGCAGATTTGATGAGTTCCCCATCTATCCCCTCATCCAAATCATTGATGAAGATGTTGAAGAGCACTGGGCCCAGAACAGAGCCCTGGGTTACCCCACTACTCATTTCCCTCTGTGTAGATGCAGTTCCATTGAGAAATACATGCTGAGTATGGCCGGTCAGCCAGCTACAAATCCATCTGGTGGTGATGCTGTCTAACCCACATTTTTCTATCTTATCAAGTAGTAGGTTGTGATCTACTTTACCAAATGCCTTACTGAAGTCCAAATAAATTATATCCCCAGCATTCCTCTAATTTTGTCACTTGGTCAAAGAATGCAATAAGATTTGTGTGGCATGATCTGTTTTTGACAAATCCATGTTGGCTTTTGGTAATGACTTTGTTTGCCTCTAGGTGTTCGCTGATTCGTTGTTTGATTATCTTTTCCAGAATCTTCCCAGATATTGAGGTCAGGCTGATTGATATGTCTGTAATTTCCTGGATCCATTTTTTCCCCTTTTTGAAGATGGGAACTACATCAGCTCTTTTCCAGTCCTCTGGTAGTTCCCCAATGCTCCAAGATCTTTGAAAGATATAGTTCAGTGGTTCTGAGATCCCATCTGCTTGTTCCTTGAGAACCTTGGGGAGTAATCCATCTGGTCCTGGTGATTTGAATTCATCTAGGCTGGACAGGTGCCCACTTACCATTTTCTTGCCTATCTTAACTTGTGTTTCTAATCTATTTTTTATGGTACTGTTTTTAATAGGTTGGGCTGTTTTTTCCCTTTGTGTAAAGACAGATGCAAAAAACGAGTTAAATAGTTCTGCTTTCTCCCTGGTGTTTGCCACTTTCTCCCACTAATGGGCCAATCATTTCCTTGACTTTTTTCTTGTTTTTTACATGTTGAAAGAAACTTTTTTTTGTTATTTTTGATTTTGGTTGCAAGCTTAGTTCATTATGAGCCTTAGCTTTCCTCACTTCATCTTTGCAGGCTCAGGCTATTTGCTGATATTCTGCCTTAGTTATGTGCCCCTCTTTCCACTTCTTATACTTGTCTTTTTTGTCTTTCAATTTATCAGAGAATTCTTTATGCAGTTATGCTGGTTTCTTTTGAGAGCTGTTGTTGTTTTTCTTCGTTGGTATTGTGCTAGACTGGGCTTTTATTATCTCACTTTTCAAAATTTCCCAAGCTTCTTGAGTTCTTTTCCCCTTGAGGATTCTCATCCATGGAATCCTTCCCAAGCTCTCTCTAAGTTTATTAAAATTAGCTCTCTTGAAGTCCAAGACTCTAGTTCGACTGTATTCTATTGCTTGTGTTGCATAATGTTGAAATCCAATATTGCATGATCACTCTCCCCCCCAAGGTTCCTATGGCTTCTATTTCATCCCTGTTAGTGAGGATTAGATCCAATATAGCTAATCCCTTAGTTCCCTTCTCTACTTTTTGGGAGTTGTCTACTAGGTTTGTCAGGATGTGGCAGGATGGTCTGAATAGGCCATTTTAAAGGCAAGATTAGGATACTCTATCCTGTTTTACAATGACAGCTTTTGAATGTCTGTTTGTGTTGTTGTCTATCAGGATAAATTCAGGATCCTGTTTGTATATCTGCCACCTTACTATCCAATGAATTCTGTACTTGGCCTCCAGGATTTGGTTATTCCTGGGAATAGGGATGCTAGAGAATATAACTAATAACTCAGAGAGAATTAGAGTTAGGAGACTGTTAGTTAGACTGGCAAATACATCAATATTAAGGGAATGTAACTTAGTTAGCTCTACCTTCCTATGGCAGCTAATACTGATCTAATGAGTGGTTGCTGGAATATATAGTAATAGAAATAAAAATGGGGCCAAGTTCCTTTCTAAGATGATGCAACTGGAGTTATCATGGGCAGATGGCACTCAAAGAAATTAACAAAAAATAAAATACTACTAAAATATATAAAAACACAACTATGAAAAAGGGCAGTATCCTGCATCAATCCTTAGGTGGTTAACCTAAAGTAGTTAATGCCTCAAGGAATGGTTCATCAAATATTTTAGCTTGCAGGTTGAAGAGAAACCAAATGGGAGTTAGCTTGACCTTTCTAGGTACAAATTTCTAAAGCCTGGAGAGTAGTTATGGAACTGAATCTAATATTCCCATTAGATATGAATGGGAATTAAATTAGAATGATTGAGAATAAGAGAAATGGGTTAATAAGGCAAACAAGAGCATTTAATAGCAACTGATATTATATTTCAGATTATAAAAGTCTCTACAGGTAGTCCTTTTTAGTAACCACAATTAAAATTTGCAACTCAGTTTCAAAGTAAAAATCACCATGGCTATGTTTATGATTTTCTTTCAGCTTTCCTTTTTCCTCACTCCTCTACAACTTGGAATGCTCACCCTGGCACTGGATAATAAGAAAAAGGGGAAATGAGATAAGATAACCTTTATTGTTACTTTTTTTCTGTGAACACACTGGCACACATTAAAAAATGAAATTCTGGTGCCCGCTCTTCAAAAGAAAATAAGCTAAAATGTTAAAAATCCCCCTAAGCTAACAGCACTATCCAGGATAGCAATAGCAATAGCACTTAGACTTATATACTGCTTCACAGCAGTTTACAGAATCAGCCCCAACAATCTGTATCCTCATTTTACCAACCTCGGAAGGATGAAAGGCTGAGTCAACCTTGAGCCGGTGAGACTTGAACTGCCAAACTGCTGGCAGCTAGCAGTCAGCAGAAGTAGTCTGCAGAACTGCATTCTAACCACTGTGCCATCACAGCTCTTGGAATGCTTTAATCAAGTTTTCATTGCAATGTTGACATAGCAGTTTCTCACCTATCAATTTATTAACTGGCAAATAGTGTTTGTATTTGCATTCACTGGAGAGGAAGGGTTACAAGAGAGTAAGTAGGCACACAATAAGTCTACGCAGAGAAATGAATACCAACTGGCCATGTAGATTTAAAACAGAGTAGAAGAAGATATCAAACAGCAACTTTGGGTCTTCAGGGATATACAGGAAATCCCCGACAATGCTGCCCAAATTAATATGATCCCACCTCATCCCATCCTTCAACTCACTGGGAAAAATAGAGAGAAAGAAATATAAGCCAAACAAAAAACTAGTGCCACATTGACTGTCCCCATATTTTCAAAATAAGATTGCTAACCTCAGTGTAATAAAAACCTTCATTCTTCATCCCAATTACCCAATAAATCTGTACTTTGTTCCTTTGTGTATATGTACATGCACTTGCCAGAAGCCCAAAAAAAGGCCAAGCTCAGAAGGGGAAAAAATTAAATTAACTGAATTATTATTCAGTATTAATTAAAATCAATTGTCTGTAAAACTAGGTAATTTATTTACTTGCTCCTCATCTGATTATATAAGCTATTATTCCATTGACATAGATAGAAACTCTTCCAGGATAGAAACCCAAAAAGTACAGTACAATAGAAATAGGATAGCAGGAAGGGGTATGTACACTAGAAAAAATGGAAATCCTGATGGAAATCGGCAGGAGCATGAGGTAATTGGATAAGGGAGCAAATGACAGAGAGAAGCCCCATTTACCTATTAATTTTTTAAAAAATGTTTAAACATCAGGCAAATAGCCCCTCCAATCCAGCTGCTAATCTTCAGGCTATCTTCAGTCGTAATCAGACTCTGCAGCAGTTATAACAATTACAACTATTTCCATCCATAATCCCTTTGTTTCTATTCAGCAAATATAATGGCGTTATTAGGAGGAGGATTGTATTTTCCTATTGGTTAAAAATAGGAAATACAAGTAGACATATAGCAAGGCGTTTGTTAAGTGAGACATCACATGGCTGCTTGTTCAACAACCATAAATCTGGCACTCCCAATCTTATGGGTTACTAAGTGGATAAAGTTCAGTAAAGAGCATAAGGTTCCTTGGGAGTTGGGAGAACTCAGGAGCTAAAAAATCTCTGCAGAAATCTAAGCAGGATTTTCAGTTTCTAAGCAAAGAGACACTTACAGTAAATGTGGCCTGCATCAGCTCCCCCACCCATGTGAGGCACCCTGTGTCCCTTATCTTCCCACATTGCCTCTCTGCTAGTATTTTGGCTCCTTCTCATCTCTAGGGTCTGGATAAAAGAGCTACCAGCCAACTCCTTGTCATGCATGGAAAGGAACTCCTTTGGTGGAATGCAAGTTTCTGAACTCGGCCAAAGGCATTCAACTTTCTTCAGCAGAGAGCCAGAAATGAGAGAGTTCTCTCTATAGGTGGTAGCAACTAGCAACCTTCCCTGATGGCTTCACCACTGAGTTCCTGGAGAAGACAGCAGACAAGATTGCAAATTGTTATCACATGATCACAGGATACTTGGCAACCGATCATAAGTGTGAATAGGGGACTTCCGGTTTGAGTTGTGGCGCCGATGGCAGCTTCTCCGTGAGCTGCCTGCCCTGGAGACACGTAAGAGCCACAGGAACAGCTGTTCCGCGCTCGGAATCCCCTTCCCTGGGCAAAGGGGGGGGTGAGCTTCCCCGATAGGGGTAGAGCTCCCTAGCCCTCATATTTTTACAGCGGTGAGGGCTAAGGCGAGTTCCCCCTGAGTCGAGGACTTCTCCGTGCTTCAGGCTGCCTTCATTGAAACGAAGCCAGACGCGGACTCAGCCTCTGCCGTTCCAGGAAAGCGTGAGTTGAATTTGACAGGCAGACAGAGCCTACCAGGAGGATTTAAAATTGTCTGAATTGAAACCTAAACTCTAGAAATAAAGAATCTTCTTTGTTTTCTACGAAGGAATATGGCTGCGGAAGGGCGTTTCTGTTTTTTTAATTGAAGACATATGAGACTTTCACTTTCTGGAGACTTTCTCTTGGACTATTTACTGTAGCAGATTTAGCTACTTTGAGTTGGATGGATAAGCTATCTGTTATTATCATTGTCTGATGTGATTATAAGACTTTATAAGACTTTTATAAGATTTTGACAAGATTTTATATTAAAGTAAAATTTTAACTTATGTTTATAAGTGAAAGTATAAGAGAAGAAGGAAAGAAGTAAAATGGCTTCTAAGCGTGTGGGAACTTTTGTTCCTCAAAAAAGCACAATCTCCACTCCAGCTGTTCAAACACCATAGCAGCCAAAACCTAAGACTCCTCCGCCCTCCCCCCCAGTTCCAGCACTTACATTGAGAGATATTCAGGATGCATTAAAGGACAATGCAAGACAGATTAGAACGGAAATGGAGGAGTTGCTTGATGCCCTTGACGTGATGGCCCGATGCCTGGAGGCCGTGAGGGTCTGGATGGGGAGGAACAGACTCAGACTCAACCCGTCCAAGACCGAGTGGCTATGGCTTCCAGCGCCTCGGCATAGTCAGCTGATTCCATCGCTGACTATAGGGGGCGAAACTTTGGCCCCCTCAGATCGGGTCCGCAACTTGGGTGTTCTCCTG
>NW_015386333.1:3547809-3555252 GCF_001527695.2 Protobothrops mucrosquamatus
ACGTGGTTGTTCCAGCAAGCGGGACTGGCCTAGGGGATTTTAGAGGGGTTTTAATTACTTTTAAATTTGACATTCTTAAATATTTCATTTTAATCAAATTTTAAATTAGGTGTAATATGTTAGCTTTTTATCACTTGTCAGCCGCCCTGAGTCCGAAAGGAGAAGGGCGGGATATAAATACAATTAATAAAATAAATAAAAAAATAAATAAGAAACTTGAGGAGAAGAATGCAGAGATGAGAGATGATATATTGTTTGCATTGCAAGGTCTGGCAGTTCATGTAGAACGTATTGAAGGACGGGTGGATGAAGTGGAGGAACATCTTGAAAGTATGGAATTCAGACTGGGAAAAGTGGAGGAGAATGTGGATTTAACTCAAAATGAAGTCATTTTGTCACAATATAGAGAAATGGAATATGCTTTGAGAATAAGGGGGCTGAAAGAAAATGCTCAAGAAAAATTAGAGGAGCAGATTGCAGCAAATCTGGCCTTGGTTTTGTCCTGCCAACCCGAAGAAATTATAAGGGAAATGGAAAAAAATTTCAGAGTCAATTCATGGGTTGCAAGACAGAGGAACCTTCCAACAGATGTTGTCATCTATTTCCCAGGAAATCAATCCGCAATCAAATTATTCAAGCTTTTTATAATCAGAAGTTTCAAATATCAGGACAGGATGTTATAATTTTAAAGGAGATACCACCCAAGATACTCAGAAGAAGGAAGGATTTTGCCTTCCTGGCTGAAGAGTTGAAGAAGCGACAAATTCAATTTAGATGGGAGATACCTGCTGGCATTATGGTAAATTATATGGGAATACGCTATAAGCTTAACACCATTGTAAAGGCAAAGGACTTTTATACTTCAATCTTGAAAGCAGGTTCTCCATCATCTCCACAAGGTACCAGGAAGGAAAGAATTTGTGAAGATAAAGTGGCCGAAGCAGCTATACTGTCATCAAGTTTTATAGAACTACAAAATCAAGAGCAAATTAAGCAACAACTTATGGAAATTAAAGAAGACCCTAAATCACAAAGAATGACCCATGCAGCTCATAGACGCAAAGAAAGAGAGCAACCAAAAGTGGATGTACCTGTCACACAGCAAGTTAGCTCGGAGCCAGTGGGAGGGGCGAGGCTGAAGAAATCAGTAACAGCTGATTTACAAGGAGCGTTCCAGAGGCTCACTGCCACTAAAGATGGCAAGGTTTCTGACTTGGAATGTTAATGGTCTAAATTCTCCACAGAAAAGAAAAAAGATATTTTATTATTTGAAACAACATAAAAATGATGTTGTTTGTTTACAAGAAACTCATATTACAGCTAAAGATCAAAAATATTTGTCTAATTCACGGTTGGGCATACATTTTATGGCACCTGCACCGCAGAAAAGAGGGGGAGTAGTTATTTATGTCAGGAAAGATTTTCAGCCTAAATTGATTGATGCTGATTCAGAAGGAAGATATGTTTTTGTTGAAATATTATTGAATGGGAAGAAATGTCTTATTATTGGATTATATGCCCCAAACCAACAGCAGAAACAGTTTTATAAATTGTTATATCGGAAACTAAATCAATTGGATTATAAATCAATTATCATGATGGGGGATTGGAATGGTGTTTTAGATTCAAGAAAAGATAAGAAAGGCTCTTGCAAAACGTTTAATTCAACATTGCCTAAAACTTTTTTTGACTTGAAGGATGAATTGGAATTAGAAGACATATGGCGAGAGAGAAATATGGAAGAAAGGGATTTTACTTTTTTCTCGGACAGGCACCAATCTTATTCTAGAATTGATTTTTTCTTAATTACTAATGATTTTTGTTCTAGGGTGAAGAATATTACAATTTTTCCCAGGACATTGTCAGATCATAGCCCGGTATGGATGGAATTACTTGCTGAAGAAGGGAATAGAAGAACTTGGAGACTGAATGAAAATTTATTTAGATATGACATAAATTTACAGAAATGTAGAGAACAATTGAAAGAATTTTTTTTGTTGAATATGCATAAAGGTACATCAATTTCAATGGTCTAGGATGCTAGTAAAGCATATATGAGAGGTAATTTGATTTATATGAATAATGTTCACAGGCGTAAACAAATGCAAAAACGTAAAGAGTTAGAGGAAGAGATTAAATTGAAAGAACAGGCCTTTATTTTGAATCCATTGGATAATAATTTAAAAGTATCTATTACTGTGCTTAGGGAGCAATTTAATACGTTAATAGCAGACCAGACGGCAACTAGCTTAAGGTACATGAAATATAATACATTTTCTAATGCAAATAAACCAGGAAGGTGGTTGGCCTATCAATTACGAAAGAAGCAGAAGTCAAGAATGATAGAGAAAATAGATTATAATGGTAAAATGACATCTCAACAAAACTTGCTTAAAAAGAGTTTTTTGGAGTTTTATTCTAAGTTATATGCTTCTGAAAAAATACAAGATGATTATTTACAGCAGGCACATTTTCCTAGATTGTCAGATAATCAAAGGGAAAAAATGAATTGCTTAATTACATTGGAGGAGATTAAGGGGGCAATTAAGCAACTAAAACTTGGTAAGGCACCAGGTACAGATGGATTTACAGCAATTTATTATAAGATGTTATCTGAAGAAATGATAGAACCGCTAAGGGAATTGTTTAATAGTATTTTGTTGGGTGAAGAGATACCTCCTTCTTGGAGAACTGCTTTTATATCTTTAATACCAAAGGAGGGTCAGGACTTGACTCAACCTAAGAATTATAGACCTATATCTTTATTGAATACAGATTATAAGATTTTTTCAAAAATACTGGCAAATAGATTAATGCAAGTGTTGAGCCAATTGATTCATACTGATCAATCTGGATTTATAACTGGAAGATACATGAAATATAATGTAAGACAAATTATTAATTTAATTGAATATTTGGATAAGAACAATCAAATTCCTGCTGCTTTTATATTTTTAGATGCTGAAAAAGCATTTGATCAATTAGACTGGGTTTTTTTGTTTCAAGTTATAGATAGAATGAATTTTGGGGAAAAATTTGTGTCCGCCCTTAAGGCTATTTATCAGCAGCAGTCAGCACAGATTATAGTTAATGGGGGGGGGGGGGTAACAGAAGCATTTAAAATTGAAAAAGGAACTAGACAAGGATGTCCATTATCTCCATTGTTATTTGTGTTAACAATGGAGATTTTGTTAATTAAAATTCGAGAGTCTTCTATAATAAAAGGAATTAAGGTTAATAAGATTGATTATAGATTTAGAGCTTTTGCAGATGACTTAGTGTTAACATTAACTCAGCCAATAGAATCGGTAATTGACTTGGTTGAAATTATTGTACAATATGGGAAGGTTTCTGGTTTTAAGGTTAACTGTAATAAGACTAAAATATTACCGAAAAATATGTCTATGAATGATAAGGATATGTTAGTTACGCTTACAGGTTTTGAATTGGTTAAAAAGGTAAAGTATTTGGGAGTTTATATTACAGCTTCTAATGTTAAATTGTATAAGAATAACTATGAGCTTTTATGGGTTAAGATTCAAAAAGATTTAAATGATTGGAAAAAATTGCAATTATCTTTGTTGGGGAGAATTTCAGCAGTAAAAATGAATATTCTTCCAAAGTTTCTTTTTTTGTTTCAAATGATCCCTATTTTAAAAAAAGATGCTAATTTGGAGGACTGGCAGAAGGGTATTAATAAGTTCATTTGGGCGGGCAAGAAACCAAGAGTTAAGTTTAAGATTATGCAAGATATAAGGGAATGAGAAGGACTTAAAGTCCCTAATTTAAAATTGTATTATGATGCGGTGGTTTTGACATGGATTAGTGATTGGTTAAATTTAACAAATAAGAATATACTTTCTCTTGAAGGATGGGATCTATTATTTGGTTGGCAGGCATATTTAATCTATGATAAAAAGGTAGATATAAATTTTAAGGTTCATATTTTAAGGAGTGCTCTATTTATTATTATAAATTAAATTACAAAATTCCTATCTGGGCAACTCCAGGACAGGTATTAGAGGGGATATCTAGGGGGGTTAACTTGGCTAAAGTTTCTTATAAGGAATTACTTCGTCCGGTAGGACAAGACTGGCAGCTTAAATCTCTAGTAGATTTGAAACAAGAAAATATTGAATACTCTTGGTTTTATTATAATCAATTGTTAATGAGGTGGCGTATGGATCAAAAAGTTGGTATTACTTTACAGGATGCAAATTGATGAAACAGATTAAAGATCAATCTCAAGCTCATATTAAAAGAATTTATAATGTATTGATTGAATTGGATTCAGAAACAGAATTGGTTAAGGATTGTATGATAAAATGGGCACAAAATATACAAGAACCAATTTTATTGGACAAATGGGAGATAATTTGGGTTAGAAATGTAAAATTTACTCAAGCTCAAAATTTAAGGGAACATTTTTATAAAATGTTTTATAGGTGGCATCTGGATCCTCAAAAGTTGTCTTGTATGTATCCTAATCTACAACCTAAGTGTTGGAGATGTGGAAATTTAGATGCAACTTATTTTTATATTTGGTGGACATGTAGGGAAGTTAAAGCATTTTGGATTAAGATATGGTGGAATATTCAAAATATTTTTAAGAAAAAGATAAAGTTTAAGCCGCAGATATTTTTGTTGGGTATTATGGAAGACTTGGATGCAAAAGAAATGGAATTGATGTTGAACTTTATAACTGCTGCAAGACTACTAGTAGCTCAATACTGGAAAACGGAACGTTTACCTACTATAGAAGAATGGTCACTTAAAGTTTCGAACTTAGCAGAAATGGCCAAGATTTCCGCTTATGTGAAGGACTATTCACAAGAAAGATATATTTTAGTTTGGAGAAGATGGATAGATTATATTGAGCGCAAATATGGGACCAAAAAATATCATTTGGTTTTTGAGTGAATTTTAGAGTGTTATTTTGTACCAAGGTTAGAATAGGTTATTTAGTACTATTTTTGATTATTAAAGTGATGTTATTATTATTGTTTTTAGTAACTGTATATATTGGTTTAAAAGAGAGTTAAAGGAGGTTATAGATATGTTATTTTAATAGTTGATAATGTTATTTAGAGTATGATTATTTTATTGTTAACCCTGTGATTGGCACTGGGAAGTGAGGGGGAGGGAGGGGGGAGTGGAGGGGTGGGTTGGGGAAGGGGGGGATTTATATTGTAAAATTTTATAAAATTTTCAATTAAAAAAAAAAGTGTGAATAGGCTGCCAAGTGCCCAAATCATGATCACATGACTGCAGGACATTTTGTGATGGCCAGAAGTGCTTTACAGGCCATCATAATTCAGGATCATTGTTATATGAATGTTTAGAACTATTTGGGGGGGGAAAGTTTGGGTCTCATTGTTATATGCTATTCCCACTACGACAGTATAGTACCTCCCAACCTATTAAACTTGGTTCTAGCCCATTTATTTAAATTCACTCAAAATTTTATCTGTTGTTTAGAATTACTTTATGCCCTACTAAATGACTGGCATCACATCTAAATAGGAATAGCATCATGGTTACTATGGATATCCTGAAATTCTGAGCTTTCCAAATACAAGATGTCATTCCAAAGGATAAACCCTGAAAACTGCATTGTAGAAAAGGGATTTGGGATCCCCATTCTGTCCCTTCACATGTGAACATTCAACTCACAAAGATAGCAAGGTGATGTACATACCTGGTTTTAGAATGATGAACACAGCTCCTTCAGGTCTTACCTATTATTGTAGGAAGTACTTAGGTGGGCAAAACTGTGTCATGCATATCAAATCAGAATCATGATCATTCACTGACTGGGCATTCAGCAAAATATTAGAATAGCTATTTTGTTCAATTTTTTTATTGACAGAAGTAAAACAGATATAAGACAAGTGCAATATAACTTTAGTTAATTTAAGCTACAGAAGTCAGGCAATCATCAGTGCAGCTTTGGGAGGGGGGAATTGAGGATGAGAATCTTTATTCAACAATTTGAATTTATTAATTTAAATTCCTTACCAGTCAATTTCTTCATAGGCTGGAGTCGAACACTGATAGATTGATGTGTTAGTAATGGGGAAGATGGGAGAGAGCGGGACATGCCTTCCATAATTCGAATGTGCTGCATACCTTCAGGCACTGTGAGTGTTGGGATAGCATACTCTGGTTCAAAAGCACAATCGTTCTCTGCACAACTGCCACCTAAGACAAATAATTTCAAAAAGTGTTATTAATACAACAATGCACAGACAACATCTAGGGGATTTTACACTTTACATTAAATTAGGAGAAATCTTTTAAGAAGCTAACTGCTTTCCTAATCTGTTAAGAAATCCTACTAATTCCACAAACAAAGCTTTACAGTGTCAGTTGTATTCTATAGTACAGGAAATCCAAGTTTAATTATTGTTTCCTTTAGGACATTCCTATGTTCGACATAAAAATAACCTGTTTGCCTGTAACTGTAGTTATTCAAGTGCTTATCATATACCACAGGTCAGCAACCTGCAGCTCCGGAGTCTCATGCGGCTCTTTGAGCCTTCTCCTGTGGCTCCCAGCCTCTTCTGCCATTTGCAGAGAGAGACAGAGACAGAGAGAGGCACTTGCACCTCTCTCTCTCTCTCTCTCTCTCTCTCTAAAAAAGAGAGTTCTGTTCGATGAGCTGATAAGCTGATAAGCTTATTGGGCGGGGCTCCTTCCTTTGCTGCGTCTCTGCAGGAAGCAGGAAGGAGAGGAGAGAGCCAGCCTGTTGCAGAACAGCCTGAAGCCAGCTTGCCAGGTGAACAGAAGATCGGAGAGTGGGAGAAAGGGGGGGGGGAGAGAGAAAGAGAGAGAGAGGGAGAGAAAGAGAGCAAAGAGAAAAAGAGAAAGAGGGAGAGAGGGAGAGAAGAGAAAGAGAGAGGAAAGAGGGAGAGGAGAGAGGGAGAGAGAGAGAGAAAGAAAGAGAGGAAAGAGAGAGAGGGAGAGGAGAGAGAGGAAAGAGAGAGAAAGAGAAAGAAAGAGAGGGGGAAGCACAAGTGCCTCTCTCTCTCTCTCTCTCTCTCACACACACACACACACACACACACACAGAGTGGGGGAAGAGGACTGGCAGACCAAGGGCAGAAAGAGGGAGAGGAAGGGAGAGAGAAAGAGGGAGGGAGAGAGAGAGAGAGGGATGGAGGGAGAGACAGACAGAGACAAAGAGAGAGACCCTGTGGTTAAAAAGAGTCACTAAGCTTTCGTCAGGCCAAACTACCGACATCATCTAGACCCGCTCCAGTCGGGCTTCAGGCCGGGATACAGCACGGAAACGGCATTGGTCACATTGGTGAATGATCTCTGGAGGGCCCGGGACAGGGGTCATTCCTCTGTCCTAGTTCTTTTGGACCTCTCAGCAGCTTTTGATACTGTGGACCACGGTATCATGCTGCGGCGCCTGGTGGAGTTGGGAGTGGGAGGCAC
>NW_015386333.1:3555663-3575969 GCF_001527695.2 Protobothrops mucrosquamatus
ACCTCTCACCGGCCGATACGCTCCCACAGAGAGGGTCTCCTCAGGGTGCCGTCAACCAGTGTCGGTTGGCGACCCCCAGGGGGAGAGCCTTCTCTGTTGGAGCCCCCACCCTCTGGAACGAACTACCCCCAGAGATCCGGGTGATTCCGGATCTCCCCTCCTTCCGCCGCGCCCTCAAGACATGGCTATTTCAGCTGGCAGGACTGGCCTAAGGGGATTTTAAATTTGGTTTTTAAATAACTTTTTAAAAAAAAGGAAGAAAAGGCCCATATTAATATTTCTTTTTAACTATATTTTAAATTTTGTATATTGTATTGATTGTTTTGTTTTCTAAACTGGCTGTAAGCCGCCCTGAGTCCACCAGGAGAAGGGCGGGGTATAAATGTAATAAATAAATAAATAAAATAAATAAAATAAATAAATCAGAGTCGGAGTAAAAGGAGATCAGGAAGGCAGCTCATATAACCTCCTGCCTCTGCGCCCGGCTCCTTGAGCGTGTCATTGGCCCATTGATTGTATTAATCCATACCGCGTAGAGTTGTTCCGCATCAGGCAAACTGTCCTTGGCTCCACTAGTTGTTTTACGATCCTCAAGTGCTCTTTTAGAGCGTGTGCAAGCACTTGGAAGGTGGCTGTCAACCGGTCCCTGCGCCCAGTCTCCCTCCCTCCCAGGGCCATTATCTTCCCCCACCCCCAAGGCCGTTGTCATCTCCCCCATAATTCCTCCACCCCAGTCCTGCAAAAAGCAGCTGTTCCAGCATTCCTGCTCTACGTCTTCCCTCTCCCTCCCCCTCCTTCCAGATCGGCCTCTGCCCGTCCGTCCCTGGCTTAGGGCCATTTGTCCATCATCTCCGCCCATGGGAGTCATGGTCGCCTCACCTGTAGAGCCATCGTCCCAATTATGCAAGATGTTGTCCCATTGTTTCGATCTCTGGTTTTTCCCTTTAACCAGGTCATTGTCCTCCTTAGGGATCGTGCCCATCTCATCCATCATTCTACCGCCCCAATCCTGCGAAGGAAGAGTTGAGTGTCTTCTCAGCAGACCGTGGCGCTGCCTTTCCCATCCCCTAAGAGTCTGATAAGCTGGCAAAAGATCTATATGCCGGTTGATAGTGGAGGAATTACAGGGGAGACGACAATGGCTTTAGGGGTGGGGGAGGATAATGGCCCTGGGAGGGAGGGAGACTGGGCGCAGGGATCGGTTGACAGCCACCCTCCAAGTGCTTGCACACGCTCTAAAAGAGCACTTGAGGATCGTAAAACAACTAGCGGAGCCAAGGACAGTTTGCCTGATGCAGAACTCTGCGCAGTACGGATTAATACAATCAACGGGCCAATGATGCGCTCAAGGAGCCGGGCGCAGAGGCAGGAGGTTATATGAGCTGCCTTCCTGATCTCCTTTTACTCCAACTCTGATGACGTTGGTAGTTTGGCTTGACAAAAGCTTAGTGACTCTTTTTAACCACAGGCTTGTTTATATTAAACAGTCTGGTTTATTATATCCTGGTGTTGGTTTTTCTTTCTTATTTGGTTAACATAATGCCCAGGATTCACATTTTTAGCATTTTTATATATATATATATATATATATATATATATATATATATATATATATATATATATATATATATATATATATATATATATAATATATAAAATATAATAAAGGTAAAAAAGGATATATGCAATGTTATCTTCATTTTAGATATCAAAAGGGTTTTGCGGCTCCCAGTGTTTTGTTTTCGGTGGGAAATGGGTCCAATTTGAGTGTTTTGGGTTGCCTACCCCTGTCATATACATATGATATATATGGGTTCTGTAACTACAGAAGAGCAAATTCAAAATATTCCAGAAAGATTTTTGACAGCCTTCCCTCCTCATCTCATAGCATTTTATGTGAATGAGACTATCTGATCTCTCAATTTCAATTATAACTATGATACTGTTTCAAGCTGTATCCAGGGAGACAAGAGGTTGTGCCAAGTTGAGCTGAACTACTATTAAAGGTAAGAAACCAGTTCTTCTGTCTGTTACATATGGGTGATCAGCACAAATTGTACTGGATGGCATACTTATACAGTAATGGAAAAATACTGAGGAAAGAAAAATGTGCCAATATTGCCTCATATTGAAACCAATGATCCAGATGACATCTTATCAGTGTACAAAACTGAGATCAGGTAACCATTAGACAGATCTCAGAAAAGAAATATTTCTCAAAAAATTATTCTGAAAGCTGGCACCCATGTCAAATGGCAACAAAGCGCATGGCCAAATTATAACACTCTAAAGATGGTTTGACCAATAGGAAAACAATTGTGGGATAACGGGCTCATTCTCAACCTGTTTTTGAAAGATGCGGTGTGGTTGTTAGTCAGCCTTTTGGCCACCTTGCACTCCCTGCTGCCTTATGCTCCACTGACCCTGCCACCTGCACTCTGTCACCCCTGCTGTCTCCATCGCCTGCTGCCTCATTCAAGCTCCTGCTGACCTTCACCATATTCTTCCTTTCGCAGCTGATGCCAAGAATACAGGGCAGAGGGAAGTGTGGCGGGGCAGTGGAAGTGTAGGACAGAGCACAGGGTAGCCAGGCAGGGGGAAAGGTATAGGAACACAGGGTGGCAGAGTGTAGGAAGGGGAAAAAGGATAGAAATGGGGGAAATAGGGGATGGGGGGGGAATCTGAAGGACATTCTGTACTTGTAAATATGGGCAAACTGCCAAACACCCAAATTTTGATTACATGCCCAGGGAGAAGTTGCAATAGCTGTAATTTTGAGGGCTATCCATAACAACCATTTATTCAGTGCTGTTATAATTTTGAATGAATGGTCATTAGGCAAGGACTAACTGCACTACTAAAGCCAAAAATAATTATCAACTACTATGATCACCTCAATAAAAGGCTGCAAGCTAAAAGTAACAATGAGTCAATGAATTCAACAACATCTCAAATGTCTAATTATTGGTAAAAGATAAAGGTTTTATTTGCAAGACCGCCTCCTACCAAACACCTCCCTTCGACCAGTCCGCTCCCACAGAGAGGGCCTCTCTTAGAGTGCCGTCGGCCAGACAATGCCGGCTGGCGACCCCCAGGGGGAGAGCCTTCTCTGTGGCAGCTCCTGCCCTCTGGAATGACCTACCCCCAACCTACGTACAGTTGCGGACCTGCGCCTTTTTCGCCGAGCCCTGAAGGCCCATCTATTTCGTGCGGCCGGCCTGGCGTAGTTTGATTATGTTTTAGTGGGGGTTTTGTATGGGGTGTTTTTAGAACAGGACTGTTATTTAATTTGATTTTAGAACAGAAACTTGTGTATATTTATCATGGTTTTTAGTATCGCCTGTTCACCGCCCTGAGTCCCGTAAGGGAGATAGGGCGGTATATAAATTTAATAAATAATAATAATAATGTCCAGTCGTGTCCAACTCTAGGGTGCAATGTTCATCTCCATTTCTTGGCCAAGGAAACCAGTGTTGTCTGAAGACATTTTCCAAGGTCATGTGGCCAGCATGGCTATATGCCAAAAGTGCATGGAACACTGTTAGCTTCCCACTGAAGTGGTATTAATCTACTTGTATTTTGCATGCTTTTAAACTGCTAAGTGGGCAGGAATGGAGCTCACCCGGTTGCGAGGCACTCAGGTCTCAAACCTCGGCTGTCATCTTTCCAGCTGATAAGCTCAGTGTTTTTGACCAAGTGTATAGCAAGGTAGACTATTAAATAGGAATCATTTCTCCATTCGAGGACCATACCAAATTTGTCCAAGTGGAGTTATACTCTAATACCATGAAGACAGGGCAGGGCGCTACTGTTAGTCATACAGATAGTCTTCAACTTAAGATTGGCTGCTTAGTGACCATTCAATGTTATGATGGACTACCTCCCTGGTTCCTTATGACCCAGATTTGATATTCATGACAGTCAGGAAGAGGAAGTGCCTGTGGATTCATGACAGTCAGGAAGAGGAAGTGCCTGTGGTCACATGTTCGTATTTTGGGTGCTTAGCAACCAGACATTTGCAGTATTCTGTGGCCACAATATCACAATTTACACAGTTTTGGGGCAAAAATCAATTTTTATTCTGGTTTCCAGCTAAAAATATCTATTGCAGATAATGAATTCACTTAAAACCTGCAGTGTTTGCTTAACATCCACACTGATTCACTTAATTGCCGCCAAAAAGATAACAAAATGGGGTATGGTTACATGATGACTTTCTTAATGACCAGCATATCATATACAACTGTAATTTTGGCCTTAATTATGGTTATAAGTTGAGGATTACCTGTGTACAATAAGAAAGTATCCTTGACACTATAAAAAATATTATGAGAACCAACAATAGGACACAGAATTGAAGGGAAATGATCCAATCTCAAACTGAAGATATAAATTACACTCAGAACAAAGAAAACATGCAACTCAGTCAAATCAACAGCCTGTGAACACCAATATAAAATAGCTCAGTATGAAACTATTCAAAATTTTGATATATTTAATATGTATTATTGTTGTTAATCTAAGATTAGATTATTACCACACTATTTTTAAGTAAATTGTAGAATCTCCAGATTGAGTAAGAGACAAAGGGAGAAGCTGAACCTGCCCTTTGGAGAGATATAATTTTACCAATGGTGGTATGGCAGCTGGTGATAAAAATTTGTTGGAGGTCAATGGAACTAGAGACAGTAACCAATGGTGACAACTCAAAAAAATTCAAATACTTCTTATTTAGTGACCCAATTGAGACTGGCAATTTGATTATTAAACAAAGCAGTTACAAAGTAAAACAACACTTGTGATTATGATCTTACTAAACCTGCAAAAGTCATAAATGAAAGGACTGGTTATAAAGTTACTTTTTCATCACTGCTGTAACTGTGAACAGTCACTAAACAAGGACTACCTGTATTTGATAGGTGCCCCACAAGCCTCAATAAGACTAACACCTTAGGAAAAAAAATACAGATAATCATTAAAGGGTAACAAGCAACCCCACAGAAGTTATGGATGGAAGATAGCATATCAATTTTTCCCCAGTCTCCTCTAAGACCTCAACAGCATTAACATGTAAAGTGCTTTTTAATTTTAATTTAAATAAAATTATTAAATAAAATAAACCTACTTTATTAATCTTATTGAATCTGTTTGGAAATGCAAAATAGAAATAGTTTAATTACTGTACAGGTAGTTCTTGCGTTACAATGGAAATTGGAAGCAGGATTGCCATCATTAAATGAATTGGTCATAAAGCATGAGATCAGTGGTTAGAATACAGTATTGCAGGCTAAATTTCAGGAGTTCGATCCTGACAAGGCTCAAGGCTGACCCATCCTTCCATCCTTCCAAGGTCGCTAAAATGAGGACCCAGATTGTTGGGGGCAATATGCTGACTCTGTAAACCACTAGAGAGGACTATAAAGTACTATGAAGTGATATATAAGTCTAAGTGCTGTTGCTAATTGCTATCATATTACCACACTGCTTTAGGAGCAGCATTCCAGGAAGCCCTGATCATTGTCATAACCCCAGGTTACATAAGTCATTAAAGAGAAAATGAAGGGAGTCCCAGCTAAGAAATGCAGGAAGGCCACTAAGGCATAGGGGAGGTCCTAGAACACCTGGTATAACTTGGGAGGATGCTACAGTGTGGTGTGAGCTCAGGGAAGTTGGAGAAAGAAGACACAAGGTGAATAAATATACTATGGGCACAAGTATTAGGCAAGTTGTATTTTGGAGGGTTAATTTTCTTTTTGAACAACTACAGCACTCTCTCGCTGAATTCAAAACGTTAATAAACCTCAAACCTGAATATTTAAGAAAGTAAAAGTGAGGTTTTGGCTTTCTTAGGAAAATATCTATGTGTGCACAATTATTTGGCAACTACTAGTGCAGGGGTCCCCAACCTGTGGGCCATGGCCCACTACCAGGCCTCAGCCGCTTGGCCACCAGGCACTCACCCCCCACACACACTTGCACTAGTGGCGAGCATCCCACCAGCGCTAGCGCTGCCCCGAGCATCCTGCCGGCACTACTGCCCCCGCCCCCAATTGTCCCACCTCCGCTAGTGCTGCCCTGCTCCCAAACATCCCACCGGCGCTAGCACTGCCCCGCTCGAGTGTCTCATTGGTGCTAGCGCTGCCCCATCCCCAAGCGTCCCGCCAGTGCTAGCACTGCCCTGCCCCAAGAGTCCTGCTGGCGCTAGTCCCACCCCGCCCTGAGCATCCTGCTGGCACTAGCGCTGCCCTGCCCCTGAGTGGGGCAGTACATGAAACCACGCCCCCTCCAGTCCACAGAAAAAACGCTCTTTACAGAACCGGCCCCTGGTACTCAAAAGGTTGAGGACCTCTGTGCTGGATCAATGTAACTCTGACCAGAGCATATAGATCTGTATGTTAGAATGTTTGGCATTTATAAGGTTAAGCGCTGTCTCCTTAAGAGATGGCTTATGGGTAATGTAGTTTAGCTATTCAGTGAATCCCATGTTAACAGGTCAGTAGGAGGGGCTACAAAGTTCATCACAGGATATCCTGGCTACGTGCCAGCTCGTGTTTAATTGTCTTTGTGCGAAACCAACCATGCTTCATGCATGGACATCGTCTGTAACAAGGCTAAAGTAAATATAGAGAAATTACTGATTTTACCTACAAAGATGGACAATTATGCAACATCCAGATGAAACTACATAACCGTGAGTTCTGCAAGTACTCCTGGATTAAATATTTGTTTAAAACCATCTTCGCTGAGTTATCTGTCTGGTTTTGAATTGCAAAGCATCTCAGTTCAGGATCCAGAATAGTAAAATCAATAATATTCTTTATATCCAGAAACAGCAATGTTCTTTATATGCAGCAAAGTCAGTATTATCTCCTTATCAGCTTTAAAGGAAGAAAACTAAATTGATATGTCTAATTTTCCTCTAATTGCAAGTTCCATCTGTCTGCATTAGTAAAACCACAAGTCTGTCTCTCTTCGCTAAAAGTAAAGGACTGTGAATATTCTTATATTTGTGCTAAAATTGCTATTGGATCTGTTTACCAGCCAACGTTTAAAGTAAAGAGATATTGAGCTCTCTATCTCGCTGAGCAGAAGAAGAAAAGTTTAACTTTCCCTAAGCACCAATTTCATTTGCATGCATCTCTCTTCGTTAAAGTAAAGAAAGCATTGTTTATTCTCTATGCCCTGTTTAAATGGAGTGAAAGACTAAAGCTGTGCCTTTACGCTAAGCCAAAGGGAGAGATTTGAATGCAACCTAGTCCCTATCTTTCTGTGGCACTTCGCATTTGAAAGGAAAAGAAAAGCCCTCTTTGCCTGCAACTCAAACCTCTCTCTCTGTGTGTGTGTGTGTGTGTGTGTGTGCGCACGCCATACCAAGTCCGTTTATTTGAAAGCAAAAGAAAGAGACATTGTTTATTTGCAAAAAGCTTTGTTTAAGGGATCTTTCAGAGCAAAACGGCCCAA
Organism: Protobothrops mucrosquamatus; assembly: GCF_001527695.2. Lineage (NCBI taxonomy): Eukaryota > Metazoa > Chordata > Lepidosauria > Squamata > Viperidae > Protobothrops > Protobothrops mucrosquamatus. The sequence continues at coordinate 3,563,125 of NW_015386333.1, forward strand.
ACCCCCCCCCCCCGCTTACTAGCTCAGCATTTTAAGTAAAAGGGCATGATATTTGCAAACTTCTGTCTATCCAGGCAAAGTAGCCCAGAAAAGTTACTGGACAAGGAATTTTGTTTCTCTTGTTTGCAGAGGCCCCTTTGAAGACAATAAATCCATTCGTTGCCTTGGTAACTAAGCATCTGGCGAGAGTATTGGAATGAAAGAATTCGGACAGGGGAAAGGAGGGTTTCTGGTTTCAAAGACAGAACCAAGCCCACTGCTGCAAATAGCAAATGCAGTAACCCCCTCTAGTGGCAACCTGCAAACAGCAACCCCACATTTTATTACTTGCTAACAAAGCCTGAATTTAATGTTTGCAAACAGACTAAGCCAGCAAATTTATGTGCAAGTTTATTGGTTCTGGAACGCTAATCATTATAACTGCATGTACTTAAAGACCCAAGTTGGAATCTAATTTTAAGCAAAGTAATTCCTTAAAAATTACACTATAGGTCTTCTGCCTTACAGCTCAACTGGAGGAACAGCACCCCCCACCTTGGTAGCTGATCTGCAAATAGCAGGCTTGCACCAATCCAAGTTAATAGCACCCCCTGGAGGTGAAAGAAGGAACTTTGCTGAAATTTCTAACTATGCAGTGTGTGCCTCTGATAGTCAAAGAGCAAAGTTCCCTGAATTCATCCAAAGTAACCAGCACCCCCTAGTGGGCACAGAGTGAACTTCACCCGAAGTAATCACTCACACAAGCAGTCACCCCTAGTGGTGTCTTTGCTGAGGGCAAATTAAGGAGAAAAAAGGCAGCAAATTAACCTTGCTTATTATCACAAAGCCGTAATGACCAAGTGGATATTTATGGGAGCTAGTTGGAGCTCAGTAATTTTCCAGGTGGCCACTAACGTGCAACGTGGTACTAGAAGATTGAATTTAGCTGACCTTTCTCCAAACGCCCCCTAATGGTTGAAGAAGGAACTTCACGTGAGCCTTTAATCAAGCACAGAGAGAGCCCTCTAGTGGACAAAGAGTGAACCTTGAGGAAGAGCACCCTGGTGACTGACCCGCAAGCAGTGACTCCTAGTGGTCAAAGGGTGAACTTCGCTGAAGTACCCATGGATACAAACAGTGACCCCTAGTGGTCAAAGAGTGAATTTTGCTGAAGCATTCACTCATGCAAATAGTGTACCCTGGTGGCCAAAGAGGGAATTTCCCCGAAGCGCCCACCCAGATAGAGTGACCCCTAGTAGTCAAAAAGTGAAGTTCATAGAATTTGCTTTAAAATTGCTAGGAAGTTTACTGAACCTGTCCTAGCCATGGCAGAGTGTCTCCTTGATTTAGAAGATTGGGTTCAACCAACCAGCCTAGATGAGACACCCCAACCAGCCGGCCAAGGAGAAATGCTGCAACCAGCTAACCTTGACCTGTACACAGAGGCTGATGCTCAAGCCTCAGTGAGGCCAAAGACCTCCCAGGTACCCTATGACCTGAGGCAACAAAGAAAGCCTACTGAAGCTATGCGGATAAACCTGTTGGAGAAATGGGACACCTTCCGCAAGCGCCATGAAAGGCACTGGGAGAAATTACACAAACTCTACCAAGTGCCTAAGGAGGAGCTCTCCCCCAAACATGCACTCTCATTGGAAGACGATAGGAAAGACGCTCTCTTGCAATGGATGGACTCCGAACGCCATCTCAAAGAGATCCAGACACAACTAAGAAATCCAACACATGATAGCATGATGCAAAGCCTCAAGCTACTAAACAAGGAATGTAAAAAGCTTCTGGAAGGTATAGACCACCTCCCGGAGACCGAGCCTTACATGCATATGTGTGAGGATAGGGAGATTGAGAAAAGAGAGCAAGGGGTGTGTGCATGTGCGTGCGCACATACAAGCACAAAAAGACTGGAGAAAGAGGGCATGGCATGTGCATGCAAGTGCAGGAAGGCAGGGGAATGACTGCAGAGGATGCATATGTGTGTGCAAGCATACAAAGGCTATGGAGAGAGAATACGGGGTATATGCATGTATATGCAAGCAAGTAAACAGAAGAAAGCTGGGGAAGGAAAGCACGGGTGGATGTGTGCAAGCACAGAGAAGCCAGAAAAGGAAGGGTCCCTGTGTGCAAGGGCAGAGAGATCAGGGAAGGAGGGTGTTGGTGGGTGTGAGTGAGCAAAGGGGGTAGGAAGGCATGGTATGTATAAGGGGAAAAAGACCGGGGGAAATGGGAGAAGACTTACCTGAGCAACTTGTAACCTTCCTTGCCAGCTTCCTCATTGACATTACTTGTGGGAAGCTGGCAGAGGTCAGCAACAATGATCACATGACCGTGGGAGCTGTAACTGGTTGTAAGAGCAAGTTGGTTGCCAAGCACTCAAATTATGTTCACGTGATCTTGGACACATTTCAAGAACTTCAAGATGCACTTGCAACTGGCTGTAAGTCTTTTCATTCAGTGCCATCGTAACTTTTAACAGTTGCTGAATGAATTATCGAAGCTCAAGGAACATGTTCACCATCTAACAATTCTCAGGAACTGTTCTTTATCTATGGTAGTCTCAAGGTTTGAAGGCCAGGTTTATTCCTCCTGTCTTTTTGAGTTAACAGTCATGTGATTTCTTTGCTTTAAAATTTCTGCCATCTATCCTTCGTTTATAAATTGTCTTTCTCTTCTATGAGAATCAAGGGATGCCAATTTTATCAGCTTCAACCTTCTAGAGAAGATAAGAGACGGGCACTAAATGAGGATGGCAGCAATAATAATACTGTTTCTACTGGGCTGGACTGTGATATGAATAATAATATTCCAGGAAGAAACTAGGTTACTTTGTCAGGAGAGAAAGGATAATAAATAGACTGTTCCGAAAGAAGTGTACTGAGTTAGACTGAAAAAGCCAATTATAATCGTATTATGAAGGGTTAGATGGAGATTTGGATAAATGATATAACCAAAGGGATCAATGATGCAGTCAAGAGTAATCATCATGTTGGTAATCTGCTGCACCATGCCAGTAATAACCATTGGTTCTCTGCTGCACCACATGAGAGCAAGATGGCACAAAAGGAGCCGAAACTAAACATCATTCATGACTCTACAGTCTGAAAAAAGAAGATAATGCACAGTAGTGGAGTATAAATTAATCATAGTTCTCATCTCAAGTTCTGCCATCTGCACCATCAGAGAAGTCTAGGATAAGATGAAAGATGCAGATGAAAGATGGAGAAGTAGAAGGAAAACATTAGAGCTTCTCTGATTAAATGCCAATAGTTCTAGATAATGGATGATAAGATCACAATATTATCTGTTGCTTCCTTTACTTCTTGCACTTTTAACTGTCAATGTCCCTGTTCACTGATTGGTTGGTGGAGAACCAGGCCTCAAAGAATTCTCTTTCTCTCCTTGACTTTACTTGGGTTATAATTTTGGTGCCAGTTAGAACTTGTGTCCTTCTGAGGCCTTGGGGACGGACATGAGGGGCAATGGGTTGTGTCTTTGAATCTATATATAGTGTTTTAGGACTGTAACACAAGTTTTAATTGGATTTGAATAACTAGAGCAAATAATACCTTGACCCAACCCACAGACTAGAATTCCCCTTTGAAAAGATACAGAGGGTACAATAATGCTGGCAGAGAGTGTTTATACTGCTGTAGGCACAGAAGATGAGCTAGATTATATAAGAACTTTACATTAGTTGAAATCCAAAGGGGGAGTCACCAAGCTGAGAGCAGGAGAAAAATTATAGCTGTATCTACAAATATTTGTTCACTGGATCATAAGACATAAGTTTCCAAGATATGAAAATATTTTTCAAAGATTTGGGAGACACCAGCAGGGAATACCAGCAAAAACAATAAAATAAAATAAATTGGTTCAAGTGGAACATAGCAAAGAATGGACAGGACTCCCTGGCAACAATCAGACCTGGAGAAGAACAAGCAAGGGAACATCCTTTCTGATCTGATTAGAAAAAGATTGTTTAGGAAACTGAAGAATGGGAAGAGATGGCATTGATATATAAGTAAACTGACCATCCACTATATACCACCCTACCTTCAAAATCCAAAATCCAGAAAGTTTATAGACATCTTTAGCAACAGAAAAGGCCTGTCGAGTAGACTGGTTGTGTGCACATTAGAAATGAAATTGGTAAAGGAGGAGATATACATTGACATTCTCAGCTACTTCCAAGGATCTACCTCAGTGGTGGCGAACTTATGGCACGGGTGCCAGAGGCGGCACTCGGAGCCCTCTCTGTGGGCACACGTGCCGTTGCCCCAGCCTTGCCTCCCCCCGTGAACCCCTTCTCTCCAGCAGCCCCCCTGAAGGAGAGTCGCCCTCAAGCGTGGCCCACACAGAGCAGCGCAGCCAAGGACATGGCAGCCAGGCAGTGTAGACAAGACTCTGCCCTCACACCCCATCATGCAGTTGATGTTGCAGGGCGCGGACAGGCGGTGTGGCCGCCATAGTGCTGCTGGGCTGCCTGGTTGATCTGCAGTGGGCCCTGGAGGCGGTGAGTGGCCCTGTGAGCAGGCGGGGTGGGGGATGGGGGGCAGAGAGGGGGCAGGGCAGCGGGGTGGAGCAGGGGCAGGACCAGTTTTTGGGCACTCAGTCTCTAAAAGGTTCGCCATCACTGATCTATCTGCATCTTAGTATCAAAAGAGGAAAAGGGACATAGAAGGCATTTGAAGACCTGAAAAGAGCATTGGAAGACTTGATGTACTTTCTCTGAAGTTGGAAGTTTCAAATGAAAGGCCAGCTATTTCATCCAAGCTATTTCAGAGAAGGGACTAATAAATTTATTTTATAGTATTTAAAGGCATATGGATAAACATAGTTGAGAGACCAACATGATCCTCCAAAGCAATAGAAAGACAAATCCTTGCAAGATTTAGCTGGTCCTTGAGAATCTACAAATATGAATGGTCATTTAACAACCATTCAATATTACAACAGACTGCCCTCAAAAAAAGTTATACACAACACCATTTCAAAGTTACAGACACTGCAGTGCCCCCTTGGTCATTTGTCCTTACAACCGTTCACAGGGATGCTGCAGAACCCTGTAATCTCTCCCCCCCCAATCCTGTCCTGGCCCCATAGCATTTTGGCCAGTTCCCCACACATCTGTCTCCCATCAAAAACGTTCCATGTTTCTAGACCTTGTGTTGCACAAGTAGAGCAGGCCATGTGTCTTTGGCTGCCATTTTGCTTTGCCCACTTGGCAGTGGGACAAAATGGCAGCCATGGTTGCAGAGTGCTGCAAAAAGCTTCTGAAAGCTGCAGAAAACTTCTGCAGTGTTGTGCAAACTGTGTTAAGGCAATAAAATGCAACAGTTTGTCCCTTGGCCACATGGTGCATTTCCAGAAGTACTGGTGATACCAGAATACAATTTGATCCCTGGAAAAATGTTGGCCACCTCTGGAATCACACCATGCAGCTGAGGGACAAAGCAATCTGTTTTGCTTCTCTCACAGTCTGCATAGCCTTTTCTAAAATCTCCTGGGCCTAGAGCAGTGGTGGTGAATCTACAGCATGCATGCCAGAGGAGGTACTCAGAGCCCTCTCTGTGGGCACGAGCGCCGTCGCCCCAGCACACTTGATCTCTAAAAGGTTTGCCATCACTGGGCTATCTCCTGCCTGCTGGAACTGACTCTGGTCCCCATATTCCAGGAAGCACCTCCACTGACACTGCCCAAACTGCAGATGCCTCTCTCACTGCAAGGGGCTGCTGTTGTTGCTGCTGCTGCTATTGATAACTGTTCCACGCACGCATGCATGCATGCATTGCCCAGCCTATTGCTTCTATGTCTCCATTGCTAGGCCACCGATCCCACCTACCCCCTGCCACAGTCTCAACAGAAGCAGGGTATTTGGCATCTTGAGAGCAGAGGGAAGGGCTGGAAAAGTCCCGGCTGGGTAGGGGAGTATGTGCACACTCTTCTTAAGGAATCTCTCTCCAAACGCTCATACTTCCACGTTGCCAGACCATGTGTGAAGGCACACGCGGGTTCACCTCAGGAGAGGCACTGCTCACGCGGGAGGTGGGAGAGTTTTGTCGTCATGGACATGGAAGCTGTAGGCCGGCCGATGCCTGAATATGTGCATGGAGCAGTTATCAACAGCTGTAGAGGCGAAGGCGCGAGGCAGCTGGGTGTTTTAACGTGCCCGTTTCTGTTACTTTCGCTGCCACTGTGACATTGGACGTGTCACTAGAGAACTACAGCATGACAGCTGAAATATTTTGTGGTCCACAGCAGAGCACCATGACGTGCTCTGTTGGCATGACATGCTCGCTGAAAGTTTAGTAAGTTAACCCAATTTTGTACACTTTTACGACACGGAACTAATAAACTAATCCTGGAAGATGGGTGTGCCCAGTGGGTTTAAAAAAACTAGTCCAGGGCTTCCTCTGAATCCAAAAAGTAACATTAAGTCAATAAGTTGCAATTAAGAATGTTGTGCAAATGTAGCCAGCATCTCTATGAAGAAAGTGTTTCGACATTACACTCGCCACCCAAGCAGTAGCACTAGGCAGCTGAGTCCCGCCAAAAGTTTGTGGGAGTCAATTGCAGACTTGTATGAATAGAACTGAAAATGAAAGCTTTGCTGCAACCACACACCACTAGTTTGGAATTCCGGGAAGCCTTTGTACAGACTACACACAAATGCCTCTGTATACACACATCGGCAGGGATGTCTCTTGGTGCCAAAATGCAACATCTTAAGTAGGGCTGTTTATGCAGTAAACTGTAGCAGGCAGGAATGGGGCTATGCTTACTTACCAAAATTACTTTGGTTAGACTGCACACAGTAGTGGCAAGTTTCTATGTTAAGCTTAACTGTGGCTGGCTACTTTGCAGCTCAATCTGTTGTATGAACTAAATCACTGGTTTTGGTTTTGTAAATTAACCCAAGCATTTGGATTAGTATTATTTAGCACATATACAGCTAGTCTTTGACTTACAAGAATTCATTTAATGACCATCTGAGGTTACAATAGTACTGAAAAAGTGACTTAAAATATTTTTTCATAGTGGAGGACTATCTGTATTTAGTGAAGAAAGGATGTTCCTTAACAGAGGTGACAGAATAGCTGACAATAGTATATATTACAATGAGCAGCTAAGGTTTTCATACACACACACACAAACACACATATATATTGCTTAGCTTCAAAGCAGCATAGTAAATTAATTAGAATTTTAAGAGAATATAATGAGGGCTCTTCCCATTACAATTAATATCAATGACATATAATTTCAATATTTTGATTGCCAAATCTGGGAATAACTGCCCCAGTTTAGTTAGTGTACAGTAGAAGGATGGGGGCATATGGATGAATACTTCAGTATTCTGAATTTTATTCAATGCATCTCTGAGATGCCACTTAGCAGAAATACGGTTAAAGATAGAGTCCAGCGCATGGCAAGTAATGTTAGTCAACAGCTCACCACTGACTTACAAAAGGCAGCCTGTTGCTCCATGTGCTTGAATGAAAGCACAGATATAAATAATCATGCAAGGCTAGCAGTAATTTTGCACTATGCTGTTGGTGACATCATGAGAGAAGAGCTGGTGAAAGAGCTGGTGTCTTTGCCTGAAAGAACACAAGGGATAGATATCTACAATGCTGTGATGGAGGCTTTTTTGTCACAAGACATAAGACCAGAAAAAGTGGTTTCAATTACTAGTGATGGGGCACCTTCTATGATGGGGGCAACATCTGGTTTCATACAGTTCTTTGCTAAAGAAACAAAACATCAAGTCATTCAGTTCCATTCTATTATACATCAAGAAGCTCTTTGTGCCAGGGAATGCAGCAAAAAAATTTACGATGTCCTCAAAGATGTCACAAAAATGGTGAATTACATCATGGCTCGTGCTCTGAATTTTTGAGTTTCAAGCACTTTTTGAGGAGGTTCAGGCACAATATAATTGTTTACTTATGTACAACAATGTCCGGTGGTTGAGCAGAGGACAAGTCCTGGAGAGATATGAAGCCTGCTTGGATGAAATTAGGCTGTTTATGAATGAAAAAGGGCACGAATATCCACAGCTCACTGATATGGCCTGGCTTACCAACCTCATGTTTTTTACAGGTTTTACACTACACTTCAATGTACTGAACAAATAACTACAAGGTGTAGGGAAAACAGTAGAAAAGATGTTTTGTGATATCAAAACATTTGAGAGAAAACTACAGGTTTTTGAAAGAGACCTTGAAAGTGGGCAGCTGAAATATTTTCAAAACCTAAAAATGCATTTAGAAATTTTTACAACATTTGCAGACAATCCTACAAGCCACCAGGAAATCTACAAGGAATTTTCTAGCATTGTAGCAGCTGCAAAGGTGAATTTTAGTAATAGATTTTTACAGTTCCATAAGATTGCGACAACCCTGTGTTTTCTTACTTCTCCAGATAAAGCCAAATTTGAAGAACTTGATCTTTCCTGCTTACACTGGTTAGATTTAGGAAATCTGGAAATGGAGCTATTGGAATTTCAAGAAAGCTCTATGTGGAAAAATAAATTCTATGACCTGCATGAAACACTTGAGAAGATAGAAGTGATGACAAAGGACAGCACAGATAGTTCTGAAAATGAAATCCTTAAAAGGTGGAATTCTCTGCCAAATAATTTTAAGTCAATGAAAGCACTTGCGATTACTTTCCTTACTTTGTTTGGATACTCTTATGCTTCTGAGCAGCTGTTTTCAGCTTTGAATTATATCAAATCTGACACCAGAAACAGACTAACAGATGATCTGCATGTGTTGCTCTCAAACTTACGAAGTATGAACCAAGGTTAGATAAATTATCAGCATGCATACAACAGCAAAAATCACATTAATTGTTCAAAAGCATGCCAAATGCAAACTTTTACCTTTCAATAAAAAGTTGTTTGTATCATTGAAAACTCTGTTATTATGTTATTCTTTTAAGACAAAAGATGTTAATGTAACTCAGTTATTCTTTGAGAGAAGTGCTGCCAACCTCTCCTCTTCCCCTTGTCCCTTCCTGGAGGGGAGGGAACAAGAAAGAAAGAAAGAAAGAAAGAAAGAAAGAAAGAAAGAAAGAAAGGAAGGAAGGAAGGAAGGAAGGAAGGAAGGAAGGAAGGAAGGAAGGAAGGAAGGAGGAGATGGGAATGAAAAGGAGGGAGGGAGGGGAGGAATGGAGGAAGGAAGGAAAGGAGGGAGGGAGGGAGGGAGGGAAGGGAGAGGGAGGAAGGAAGATTATGAGAGGGAGGAAGGGTCTGAGGGAAGTCCTGCCTTGGCACTTGACCACCAGCAGCCCAGTTGCCCTTTTGCCATCCTCTTGTGGTCTCCCATCCTATTGCTGAGGATGCTTTGGTTACAAAGCCAGGTCTCCTCGCATGGAGAGGGAGTGGGCCTCCCTCTGACCCATGCACTTTGCCCTCCTGCACCCACCATGAGCAACCTAGCCATGAAGAGTGTGCATAGCAGCAGAAGCCTCGAGGAGGAGGTAAGTGCAGCTGGACGCCCCCTCAGGGAAGTGTGGCTGGGCTAGGCAGGGCAGTGAGGTCCCGGTGACATGGAAGCTCAAAGGCCGGGCTGGGCACTTGACCTCCGCTGCCCAGGGCTCCAGGCAGTCCATGTCACCGTCCAGCCCCCCCTGCATGGCCTGAGAGGGACAGTGAGGCTCCTCCAGTGGACCATGCCCTGGCACTTGCCCCGGTCCCACTCCCCTCTGCCGGAGACCTTTGGATCCACCCCAGGCCCACACAGATGCCCGACACGAGTGACATTGAGCTGGCCACGCCACCCAGGCCACGCCCACCAAGTGTGCCACCCCCCTGAGGGCACCGCAATGCTGATGCGGCCCTGGCATTTTGCGATAAATACCATATTTTTCGCTCTATAAGACGCACTTTTCCCCCCCAAAAAAGATGGGGGAAAATGTTTGTGCGTCTTATGGAGCGAATGCCGCCTCCCACCGCGCCGCGCCGCGTCCCGCACCTCCATGTTTCAAGCCTCTGTGGCACAGAACTGCTGGCGTTATGCTTGGGCGGAAGACGTTTTCTTTTACAGATGGGGTGGGTGGGCCTGACATTCGCGCGCAGGCAGGACCCCGCCCACCGAGCCACCGCTTCCCCATTGCCCTCCACGCCAGCCGACTCCGTCTCCAGACCTCCCAGCTGACGGGCGCAGGTCCGGGGCTCGCCAGCTGACGGGCACAGGAGGTAGGCGCTGCCGTGGCCTCCCAACCGCGCCGCCGCGGCCTCCCAGCCGCTTGCTTCTTCAGCTGGAGCGACTGCAAGGGCTTGCATGGTCCCCAAGGGCCGCTGACGCGTTCCCTGCCGCCGGCGACCATGCAAGCCCTTGCATGGTCGGGTGGGCCTGACATTCGCGTGCAGGATTCGCGCGCGCCTACCTCCTGCGCCTGCCGAGCCACCGCCTCCCCATCACCCTCCACGCCAGCCGTCTCCGTCTCCAGACCTCCCAGCTGACGGGTGCAGGTCCGGGGCTCGCCAGCTGACGGGCGCAGGAGGTAGGCGCCGCCGCGGCTTCCCAACCACGCCGCCACGGCCTCCCAACCGCTTGCTTCTTCGGCTGGAGCGACTGCAAGGGCTTGCATGGTCCCCAAGGGCCGCTGACGCGCTCCCCGCCGCCGGCGACCATGCAAGCCCTTGCATGGTCGGGTGGGCCTGACATTCGTGTGCAGGATTCGTGCGCGCCCACCTCCCTTGCGCCTGCCGAGCCACCGCCTCCCCATCACCCTCCACGCCAGCCCTCTCCGTCTCCAGACCTCCCAGCTGACGGGCGCAGGTCCGAGGCTCGCCAGCTGACGGGCGCAGGAGGTAGGCGCGCGCAGGAGGTAGGCGCTGCGGCGGCCTCCCAACCGCTCCAGCCCTTCTTCGTTCGCCGACCCTGCGGCGGCGCCGCCCCAACCCTCCGGCGCCGCCGCGGATGGAGGACGTGGACAGTCGACCGCTCGGGGCCTGGACGCGGGCAGTCGACCCTCCAGACCTCTGCCTCTGCCGACCGCACCTCCCGCTACCCCTTCGCCACCGAGCCGCCCGCCCCAGGACGGACGCGCGCTTACAGTCCGCCACCCACCCCATCTGTAAAAGAAAACGTCTTCCTCCCAAGCATAACCTTTAAGGATTTTAAGGATCTTTGAGAGGGAGAGAGAAATAGAGGGAGAGAAAGAGGGAAAGAGAAATAGTATAGTACCAGTATGTGCGTCTTATGGTCAGGTGCGTCTTATAGAGCGAAAAATACGGTAAGTGGGTTTTGGGTTGTTTGGGCACTCAGTCTCTAAAAGGTTCACCATCACTGGCTTAGAGGCATCCTGTTCTCCATTTAACGACAGGCACATTCATTTAATGACAGCATTGGAGAGAGGAGGGATGGGGGAGTGGTTAAATAAGCTGATTCACTTAGCAACACGCAACCATAATGGGCAAGTTCCATTACTATGATATCTCAAGGACTACCTGTATTGTGCTGCCTTAAAGTTCTTACATGAAGCCAAAATCTCTAGATGGAGAAAGATGGATAAAAGCAAGTCACTGATGTAAAGGCTAGAGATAAGAAGCTTGAAAATATGGCAGGAAAGTAGAAGAATAAATAGAGCTATTATATAAAAATTCAGTCATAGGCAAATGTCCAGCTTTTTTGATAGTTTATATAACAGCACAAATATTACTGCACAGTAAATTTTATTTCCTTGCCACTGAAGTTTGGGTGATGTGCTAAACACAAATGGAGCTTAATGGGCTGGGAAATGAACACCACAGTCTGAATTAAATGACATTACTTTTATTAACTTGTCTTTTTTTAATGAAAAATTCAAAGGCATCAACACCTTGATTTCAAATTTCTTCAGCACAATTGCACAGCTAAAGCTTAATTTGGAGACATCTGATTGTATTGCTCTATTCTGTTTGCTCCAATATGACATGCATCACTAAAACTACAATATTCATAATGGCTAAAACTGGCTTTTAAAAAATCTTTTATATGTATTTTAGCCACAAGAGGACAAATATAAGAACAAAATTAAGTTAAATGTTCAATTTTATATTAATAATGGAAATGGCATTTAATTTTTAAGAACTAATATTAAGAGCAAGCATTTATATACTATGTAAATGAATATTACTGAACTTTCAAATAATTCCATTATAATGTTTTAATCTTTTTAATTTAATGAATAGGAATTCTAAGCATAAAATTATTTTTAATATATTATTTACTAACTTAATCTGAGTAGGACAAAACATAGCAGAGAAGAATCCAACATGGAAGAAATCAAGCTTGATCCCTCCACTGCCTTTCCTCAACTTAAAATTTTTTTAACATAAGAGATGCACAGAAAGGAAAATAACCTCGTTACTTTAGTTCAGTCAATACATCAACATCTAAAAGCAAAATTCAAGTTCTCTCAAGCTGATATTAATTATATATATAATAAATCAATGAGTAAAACATCAAAATTAAGAAATTAAGAACGGAAGTCAGAACATCTGATATTGTCTTCAGAAATCTCAGGAGACAGAACTGAGTAAATTGGAACCCAAATTAGAACTAGTAAAAAAAGAAATATGCAAACACAATTTACGTTTCAAAAATATATCTGAGGATTTCAGTAAAAAAAAGATATGGAAAGTTAAGTTAAGTTAAGTTAAGTTAATTTTAATTTGTATACCGCCCTTCTCCCATAGGACTCAGGGCGGTTCACAGCATATTAAAAAACAAATAATATACACAAAATACAAAAATACAGAAATACAAAAATAAAAACCCCAATAAAAGCCGAATTAAAAACCAAATATTGCCAGCTGTGTTTCCGATTAAAATTACTTTTAAAATCATCCCTACCTAAAA
>NW_015386333.1:3577997-3580968 GCF_001527695.2 Protobothrops mucrosquamatus
ACGGCCTCCTTAAGGGCCGCAGGAAAGACACCCTCCTGCAAAGAAGCGTTAACAATTCCCTGGAGCCAGGCTCGTGTACCCTCCTGAGCTGCCAGTACCAGCCAGGAGGGGCACGGATCCAACAAACATGTGGTTGCATTCAGCCCTCCCAAGACCCTGTCCACATCCTCGGGAGCAACAGAGTCAAACTCCTCCCATACAACCGTCTCAAGACCTGCTTCCGTCTCCTCCCCCTGGGCCAACCAGTCGGAGTCCAAGCCTTCTCGATGTACTTGAGATTTATTCTGACGTAGATAAAAATTTGTAAATTTAAAGAAACCTACAGAATACATTCTTGCATAGTACAAAACGGAAGCCATAGAATGTACTTATCAAATTCACATATTCTAAAATTAAAGACATAATACCAGAACTAAAAAGAAGTGAAATTCTCTTAAAACTTGGAAATCCATTAATTGAGACTGTAATAGATAAAGATAAAAAGCAGACAGAAGAAAACTGGACCAAACAACTTACTGGACTTCAGTAAGGCATTTGATAAAGTAGATCACAACCTAATACTTGACAAGATAGAAAAATGTGGGGTAGAAAGCACCACCACCAGATGGATCCGTAGCTGGCTGACCGGCCGTACTCAGCGTGTGGTCCTCAATGGAACCGCATCTACATGGAGGGAAATGTGTAGTGGGGTGCCCCAGGGCTCTGTTCTGGGCCCAGTGCTCTTCAATATCTATATCAACGATTTGGACGAGGGGATAGATGGGGAACTCATCAAATTTGCAGACGACACCAAGCTGGCAGAAATAGCCAACACTCCAGAAGACAGGCTTAAGATACAGAAGGATCTGAACAGACTTGAACACTGGGCGCTATGTAACAAAATGAAATTCAATGGTGAAAAAAGCAAGGTTCTACATTTAAGCAAGAAAAACCAAATGCACAGGTATAGTATAGGGGGTATCTTGCTCAATAGTAGTAACTGTGAGAGGGGCCTCGGAGTCCTAGTGGACAATCATTTAAATATGAGCCAGCAGTGTGCTGCAGCTGCCAAAAAGGCCAACACAGTGCTAGGCTGCATTAACAGAGGGATAGAATCAAGATCACGTGAAGTGTTAATACCATTCTACAATGCCTTGGTAAGGCCACACTTGGAATACTGCATCCAGTTTTGGTCACCACGATGTAAAAAAGATGTTGAGACTCTAGAAAGAGTACAGAGAAGAGCAACAAAGATGATTAGGGGACTGGAGGCTAAAGCATATAAGGAACGGTTGCTGGAATTGGGTATGTCTAGTTTAACAAAGAGAAGGACGAGTGGGGACATGATAGCAGTGTTCCAATTTCTCAGGGGCTGCCACAAAGAAGAGGGTGTCAAGCTATTTTCCAAGGCGCCTGAAGGCAGGACAAGAAGCAACGGGTGGAAACTAAGCAAGGAGAGAAGCAACCTAGAACTAAGGAGAAACTTCCTGACAGAACAATTAACCAGTGGAACAACCTGCCTCCAGAAGCGGTGAATGCTCCAACACTGGAGGTTTTTAAGAAGAGACTGGACAGCCATTTGTCCGAAATGGTATAGGGTTTTCTGCCTGAGCAGGGGGTTGGACTAGATGACCTCCAAGGTCCCTTCCAACTTTACTACTACTACTACTACTTACTACTTACTACTACTACTACTACTATTACTATTATTATTATTATTATTATTATTATTATTACTTCCACATTAATTTATTCAAGGTTAGTTAGGATGCATCAAATCGAAATATTCTCAGGTAATATTAGTCATCTGAATAACTCCTTTAAAAGGTAATATATTTTTTAACAAAAAAACAGGTCTTCTAAGGCAGGGATCCCCAACCCCCGGTCCGTGGACCAGTACTGTGCCGCGACATGCCAGCAACCAGTCCGCACAAACAAGCAAAGCCCCATCCACGGGATGCAGGCAGCCCACAAAACCACGCACCCTCCAGTCCGCGGAAAAACCTCTCTCCACGGAACCGGTCTCTGGTGCCCAAAAGGTTGGGGACCTCTGTTCTAAGGGCATATTAAAAATAATCATGGATTTATCTTAGAAAGTAAGCAACTGGGTCAAAAATTGATTGCTTTGGATAGACGGAAAAAAATGATATATGCCATGGATATTGAGAAACAAGTTCAAGAAGAAGGAAGATTCTTAATATGCTTTCAGAATGGAAAATCTGGAAAAGATAATAATTGCCTCAGTTTATGCTCAGATGGATATATCTTAATTCTTTGAGATATTCATGAATGAGGTTTTTTCTTCCAAATATGAATAAGCAATTTCATCCAAAAGAAACTTCTGCGAAGTTCCTCAAAATCTTTCAGCTTATATGCCATTGTTATTCTTGGAAGTGTGGAGATATAAACATCCTTCAGAGGGAACATATATCTACTACTCTTCAGTTCATAAAATATATTCAAGAATAGGCACACACTATATTTTTAGTTCTTTGCTAAATAACCTAATACATATGGAAGTGACAGCCGCTACTTATATGGCTCACAATAATTGTTAGAGCAAATAGAAACTGAATAGATGGAGGCTTAATGAATTATTGTTATTATTACAAGATATATTATATGGAAGTATTACCAGGAACTAAAGAGCATTCTTCTGATGTTTTTTTTATCTACAATAAGAAATTCTAGATATAAAAAGTCTACCCAACCCTGTTAAAATGTCACATTTTGAGATATAAAAAAATCAGATAAATGAGATTCCCCCGACATACACACACTTTTAACATTTTATTTTTTGACACAATTTATATGCCGCCCTTCTCCCCATGGGACTCAGGGCGGCTCACAGCATATTAAAACATCGTACAAAAAATTTTCCCCTGCTAAAAACCAATTAAAACCCAAATATTGGTAGCTGTGGCTCTTTAAAATCGTTTAAAAATTGTCCCTATTTAAAACTCACCCTAGGTCAGGCCCGCTTGTTGAAAAA
>NW_015386333.1:3582740-3586145 GCF_001527695.2 Protobothrops mucrosquamatus
CGGATTCGGTTCGGCTGGCCCTCCAACTGCTCTCTAGGCGTCTTTTCCGACGTTTCATCTCTCTCAGCCCCTCGGTAAACCAAGGGGATGGTCGAGATCCACGTCGGGTCAGAGGCCGCAAAGGCACGACTCGGTCCAATGCCGCGGCGGCAGTTGTCTCCCATGCCGCCGCCTGATTTTCCGCCGAGTCGTGGACCAGTGATGGCGAACCTTTTAGAGACCGAGTGCCCAAACTGAAACCCAAAACCCACTTATGCATCCTCGGGTGCCGGGTGGGTGTGGCCCATTGGGTGGGTGTGGCCCATTGGGTGGGTGTGGCCCATTGGGTGGGCGTGGCTGTGCTGGTAACAGACTGGATGGGACTAAAAAGTTCAATCAATCAATTCCAACTTTGCAAAATCTTTTTTTTTCCCGCGAGAAGTTGAAATTGACTGATTGATTGAACCTTTTTTTTTGTACACGGTGGTGGAGGCCTAAAGCGAAAAGGTTTTATAAAACCCAGCTGAAGGCCTAGGACTGGGGCGACAGCGCGTGTGCCCACAGAGAAGGCTCTGAGTGCCACCTGTGGCATGCGTGCCACAGGTTCGCCACCACTGCTATAGGCTGTATAATTCAATTGAAAATAAACTGAAATTGTTTGGGGGGGAATAATAATAAAAAAGCTTACAGTAATTTGATTGCATAAGTGTGTATACCTTGTTATAAATAGAGATGTGACTTTGTTCAGAACATATTCAAATACACCTGCCATCAATTAAAGTTATTCTGATCAAGCCTATATAAAGCTCAGCTGCAGTAGTAGGACTTTTCTGATATTTACTCAGTTGCCTCTTGAGCAAAAGTCATGGTCTGCAAAGTGCTTACAAAGGGATCAGTATCAATCAGAAAAAGGGTATTAAAAAATTTCCAAGCATTGAATGGAACACAGTAAAAACAGTCATCAGCAAGTGGATGGAACACAGTGAAGACAGTCATCAACAAGTGAAGTGGAGAAAAAATTGGACAACAGTGACATTATCAAGAACTGGATGTCTCTCCAAAATTGATGAAAAAACAAGAAAACTGGCCTACAGTTTTTGGGTTTTGGTTCGTTTGTTTGAAAACTTTTCACTTCTCATACAAGAAATGTTTTCATTTCTAACTTACTGAGTTCAAACTCAGTGGAGGAAATACCATCAAGGTAATTAACATGTGGACAGTTCCAAACATGGAATAGTGAACTGGATTCAAGCAGAACTGAAAGCCTTGAGTAGAAAGGCAAGAAAAACAATGATAATGAATCATGCCCTTCATCCATGCAGATATGTT
This sequence comes from Protobothrops mucrosquamatus, assembly GCF_001527695.2. NCBI lineage: Eukaryota > Metazoa > Chordata > Lepidosauria > Squamata > Viperidae > Protobothrops > Protobothrops mucrosquamatus. The sequence continues at coordinate 3,584,049 of NW_015386333.1, forward strand.
GACAGATTCTCCTTACCAAGGAAAATAGGTGGGTGTGGAATGTTGCAAATACATCAGATAGTTGAAGAAGAAGAAGAAATAGCATTGGAAGAGTATCTGAAGGATAGTGAAGAGAATGAAGATACATTGAAGTTAGTATATCAGGAAGACTTACTGAGTATTGGAGAGACCAAAATGGCCTACAGGAAAGATCAGGTGAAGAAGAGAAAAGAGACATGGGAAGACAAAGTATTACATAGCCAGTACATTAAAAACAAATATCACACAAAGCAGATAATAACAAGGCCTGGCAGTGGCTAAAAGCAGGAAATTTAAACAAATAGAGTAGTTAATTCTGGCTGCATAAGACCAAACCTTAAGAACAAATGCATACAAAGCGAGAATTGAGAAGACAGCAGAGGGAGTAAAACTATTCTCCAAAGCACCTAAAGACAGGACAAGAAGCAATAGATGGAAACTAACCAAAGAGAGAAGCAACCTCGAACTAAGGAGAAATTTTCTGACAGTGAAAACAATTAATCAGTGGAACAACTTGCCTCCAGAAGCTGTGAATGCTCCAACACTGGAAGTTTTTAAGAAGAGGCTGGACAGCCATCTGTCTGAAATGGTATAGGGTTTCCTGCTTGAGCAGGGGGATGGACAAGATGACCACTAAGGTCCCTTCAAACTTTATTATTATGATTAATAGACAGCAAGTGCCACCATTGCAAAGAAGGTGATGAAGTAGTGGATCACCTGATTAGTTGCAAGAAGATTGTACAGACAGACTAGAAACAACAGCATGACAAATTAACAACAATAGTACATTGGAAGATCTGCAAGAAATACCAATTTCCTGCAATCAAGAACTGGTGGGACCATAACACAGAGGAAGTTATAGAAAACGAAGAAGCTAAAGTGCTCTGAGATTTTAGAATTCAAATAGATAGGCAATCACTACATAATCATAGAATGACTGTGGCAAAAAAAAAGCAAAAGCAGCACCGATAGTAATAGGCTTTTGGGTGCAATCCCAAAGCAACTGGAGTACCACTTGAACACCATCAGCATTGACAAAATTGCATCAATCAACTGCAAACAGAAATGTTACTCAGAAAATCTTACATCCTACAACACCATTAAACTCAACATCTGCCTATCCCAGGTCCTTGGTAAATACTTGATAGGCAGAAAAAATGTCAAATCCAGTCTAAACATCTGAGTGATTAACTGTAATTTTTGAAACTTGTATGCTACCTAACTTTCAAAGATTCTGGGCTAATCATAACAGTCAAAGAAATTATAATAAGATGACTAGGACTTCCGGTTTGAATCGCGGCGCCGATGGCAGCTCCTCTGTGAGCTGTCCGCCCTGAAGACACGTAAGAGCCGCAGGAACAGCTGTTCCACGGCTTGGAATCCCCTTCCCCGGGCAAAGGGGAGGGGGTGAGCTTCCCCGATAGGGGTAGAGCTCCCTAACCCTCGCATTTTGACAGCTGTGAGGGCTAAGGTGAGTTCCCCCAGAGTCAGGGATTCCTCCGTGCTTCAGGCTGCCTTCGTTGAAACGAAGCTAGACGCGGATTCAGCCTCTGCTTTTCCAGGAAAGCGTGAGTTGAATTTTACAGGCAGACAGAGCCTACCAGGAGGATTTAAAATTGTTTGGACTGAAACCTTAACTCTAGAATTAAAGTATCTTCTTCGTTTTTTATGTTAACTGGAAGAAGAAGAAGAATATGGCTGCGGATGGGCGTTTCTGTTTTTTTAATTGAAAATATATGAGACTTTCACTTTCTGGAGACTTTCTTTTGGATTATTATTGTAACAGATTTAGTTACTTTGAGCTGGTTGGATAAGCTTTCTGTTTCTACCACTGCTTGAGGTGATTACAAGACTTTATAAGATTTTTATATGACCTTTAAAAGATTTTAACTTATGTTTATAAGTGAAAGTATAAGAGAAGAAGGAGAGAAGTAAAATGGCTTCTAAGCGTGTGGGAACTTTTGTTCCTCAGAAAAGTACAATCTCCTCTCCAGCTGTTCAAACACCACAGCAGCCAAAATCTAAGACTCCTCCGCCCTCCCCCCCAATCCCAGCACTTACACTGAAAGATATTCAAGA
>NW_015386333.1:3588068-3621192 GCF_001527695.2 Protobothrops mucrosquamatus
TACTGTTTAAAAGAGAGTTAAAGGAGGTTATAGATATGTTATTTTAATAGTTGATTAATGTTAATTAGAGTATGATTATGTTATTGTTAACCCTGTGATTGGCACTGGGAAGTGAGGGGGGAGGGAGGGGGGGTGGAAGGGTGGGAAGGGGAAGGGGGGGATTTATATTGTAAAATTTTATAAAATTTTTAATAATAAAAAAAAGATGACTAAAACATAAAAGATAAAAGATGGCACGTACGATGAAGTGATAAATATATACATATTAACTGTTTACAATTCTTTTACAATGCTCATAGTCATTCATGCCTTAGTTATCCCTCCCCCCGTCTTGACTATTGCAATGTGCTCTACATGAGGTTGCACCTGAAAAGAATCTGGAAGTGCCAACTGGTTCAAAATGCATTGGCCCGCATGGTTTTATTCAGACCCAAGTGTACACGTGTTACCTCTCCTTGGGAGTTGCACTGACTGCTGAGTTGCTTCCCGGTGCAATTCAAGGAGCTAGTTGTCACTTTCAAACCCTTCATGGCTTGGGATTGGGTATCTAAGGGAGGGTCCCCAACCCCCCCATCTGGGGACCAGTACCGGGCCATGGCATGCCAGCAACCGGTCCGCACAAACAAGCAAAGCCCCATCCGCGGGATGCAAGCAGCACACAAAACCACACACTCTCCACTCTGCAGAAAAACCTTTCTCCATGGAACCGGTCCCTGGTGTCCAAAGGGTTGGGGACCTCGGTTCTAAGGGACTGTCTTATTTGATTATGTGCTCTCGCCAAGGATGTGGGGGATTATTGTTTTTTGTTCTTTTATCCTGGGTTTTTGCTGTTTGTAAGCCATTCAGATTCACTGAGAGTGAGTGGGCCGGGAGAATGAATGAATGAATGAATGAATGAATGAATGAATGAATGAATTATAGATAGATAGATTAGAAAACTATAACTTCCAGGGAGTTTCCAGTGACGTCGCTGCAAGATGACCACTGGGGAAAGAAGCTCCGTTCCTCAAGCCCAATTTGTACCAGCTGGGGAGTCCAATAGGAGCGAAAGTTGCCCCATACAGGCGACTGGCCAAAGGGTGAAACTTTGCAGATTGAGGGCCAGCAGTAGCTGGCCCGCTTGATCCAAAGGAGTCCTCGGGACCGGCAGGAAGAAAGCAGCTGATCATTGCAGACGAATTCTAAAAGCGGAAAGCAAAACAGCTGATCCAGGTGAGACTACTTTCCTTATCTCTCTACAAGTGGAAGGGGCGTTGTCTTACCTGAACGCCTTTTCTCAGCAAAGAGGAATGTAGAATCCACGGATGGGTGTTATTTGTCCTCTAGCCCAATCAGACCAAAAGAATCAAAGTTGCCACGCCCCTTCAGGGTCTGACCATGCCCCAGTTTCGAAAAGGGCGAAGCCAGTGATTGTCTGTGCGACGTGATGACTCCCGAAGAATTGACACTGACCTGACTGCTAACTGAATAGGGAGGGAGTGGATTCTACATTCCTCTTTGCTGCGAAAAGGCGTTCAGGTAAGACAACGCCCCTTCTCCAGCAAATGGAGGAATGTAGACTCCACGGATGGGACATACCAAAGCCCTTATGATCCCATGGGAGGGATGCAGGCCGGTTAAGTGTCATCACTAAATTGAACCACCTGCTGCAAAACCCGGCGGCCGAACGCAGCCTCAGCAGATGCAAACTTATCAAGCTTGTAGTGCCGAATGAAAGGTGAGGGAGATGACCAGGTCGCTGCCCTACAGATATCAGATATGGTAGCCTGAACCCCCGAAATGTGTTCTGCTTTTAGGGACAGAAGATTTCTCTCCACCCACGCCTCCAGTAATTGTGCCTCCGACATTAGGGCCCGAGATCGTGTTCCGCCCTGCCTGTTGATGTGGGCCTTTGCCGCCACGTTGTCCGTCAGGACTAGTACGTGGCGGCCTGCCACTATCTTGTGGAAATGGCGAAGTGCCAAGTGTATGGCCCTGAGTTCCAGCCAATTTATGTTCTGTTTGAGATCCCTTTTGGACCACTGACCTTGCGCTAAATGATGTTGTAGATGCGCCCCCCATCCGAATAGGCTGGCGTCCGTGGTCAAGGTTATGCGAACTGGTTCCCTGAACATGGATCCTTTGTCTAACGCCGGGGATAGCCACCAGAGAAGGGAAGTGAGGGTCTGAACTGGGACCTGCACCCGCTGTGGAAAGCAGGCTTCTCCCCGCCTCTGATAAGGGAGCAGAAACCACTGGAGTTGTCTCATGTGAAGTCTGGCCCAGGGCACTATAGCAATGCAGGAAATTAATTTTCCCAACAGCTGTGAAAGAAGGAGCAGGGTCACCCGCTTTTCCCTGCGCACCTTGGAGACCAACTTGCGTATACTGGTTCGACGCTCTTGGGACAGAAAAACTTGACCCAGGTTGGTATCGATTATTGTGCCCAAGTGTAATAGCCGGTTGGTTGGGGACAGGTGACTCTTTTGAAAATTGATCAGGAACCCATGATCCTGGAGTGTTCTGATCGTCAGCTTGACGTCCAAGCAAGCGTTCAGTGCCGAGGACGATTGAATCAGAATATCGTCCAAGTAGCACTGGAGGCGTACCGGGACTAATCTCAGTTGTGCGGCAAGGACTGTCAGGATTTTTGTAAAAACTCTGGGGGCTGATGACAGGCTGAATGGCAAGGCCTTGTATTGATAATGGCGATCCGCATACGTGAATCTGAGAAATCGCCTGTGAGCCTGATGTATGGGGATATGGAGGTAAGCTTCTGACAAATCTATGGACGTGAGGAAATCCCCCGGTCGAATGCTGCCTAGAATCGAATGGAGAGTTTGCATTTTGAATTTTTGGTACACCAGGAATGAGTTGAGGGTCTTGAGATCGAGTATTGCCCTCCATCCCCCTGAGGTCTTGGGAACCACGAAGAGGATGGAGTAGAACCCGAGACCTCTTTGATCTGGTGGTACCTGTTCTATTGCTTCCATGGTAAATGTTGAATGGCCTCTCTCATGAGACCTTGTTTTACGGGATTCCGTGATAAGGGGCAGGCTATGAAGCGCCGTGGGGGAGGAGCTAGGAATTCTAGAGATAGACCGTCTCTGATGGTGGTGAGAACCCAGCTGTCTGTGGTGGTACTTTCCCATTTGTGGAAGTATTGTGTCAGCCTTCCGCCGATGGGAGGAGTCCGCCCCAAGTCACTTAGACTTTCGGAAGGGACGACCTCCCCTGTCACGGAAAGGTCGCTTGCCCTGGAATTGTGGCTTTGGCCTGTCCCTGTAGCCGGACCGGTCCGAGGAGCGGTCCGGCCCTGCTTGAAAGGGCCGATACCCGCTCCAGGGATTTCGGTCTGAGTTAGACCTAAATGACGGGCGTCGATTGTATGGAGTAAAACGTCTGCCCGTCCTTTTAGAAAGCTGAGAAAGTACCTTCTTTTTCTCCTTGTTTTCAATTAAATAAGGAGAGAGTGCCTCGCCAAAGAGGCGACCACTCTGATACGGAGCAGCTGCTACTCGCCATTTGTGTTTAGTGTCTGCCCTCCAATTTTTTAACCAAAACAACCTACGTGCAGCTACGTTGGAGGCTATGGCTCTGGCCGAATAGGTGGCCGATTGCAGGGACACATCCGCCATATATTCCAGAGCAGCTTTCAACTTAGTGACATTCTGATGTACCCTCAACTCATCTGGGGAAATCCTGGCCTGAAGCTCACGGAGCCAAATCAATGAGATCCTGGCGAAGAAAGAAGTAGAAGTTGAAGCTCTTATCGCCAATGCCGACGCCTGGTGAGTTCTACGCAAGGAAATCTCAGATTTCTTGTCCTCAGCCTTAAGGGCCTCAGACATATCCCCTGGGATCTTGGTGTCTGATAGAATGGGGGAGAGAGACTCATCCACTCCCGGGACCTCTAAAGCCTCGTTGAGGGAAGGGACCGTATCCAAGAGTTTACGGTCTATACCCCCAAGAGCTGAGAAGGTACCAGGGGATCCCCATTGTTCTTCAATGGATTGAAGAAACATGGGGGGACAAGGAATCTGTTGGTTCTTTGTGACAGGCTTCTGGAACAGTGGATCGGAGCTCTGTGCAGAGTACTGATCAGCTGTTTGGGGCTTCACCGGTTCAATCTTCCCGGTGACGCAGGCCTTGCGCAAGAGGGAAGAAAATAGAGCCGGGTTAAATACCCCGATCAGAGGAGTAGCCTCTGTATGTGCGTCCTCATCATCTGACCACAGGCCCTCCTCGAGGACCTGCTCGGAATATTCCGAGATCACACTTCCTTCAGATCGCAGTGGAGAAACCGGATCTGGGGGCTCATAATCCCTAGGATGTGTAGTTCCTCCAGATGTAGAAGGATAAGAAGTCCCTGGGACCGGAGGGGTCCTTCCCGAAGATGCCATTGCCTGAGCCACCGCCTGTGAAATCATGGCCTGAAGCTGGGCGGTGAAAGATGGATGCTCCGGGGACCGGAGATCCGCCGCCGTCGGGGTGAATGATGCCGACGGAATTTGAGGGGGGGCCACAAAGGAAGGTTCACCCTGGTTGTCACCTGCTATTTGGGATAGGCCCGGATCGGTGGTCGAATCTGGGTCCAGGATTTGCATCCTCAGACCTTGATCAAATAGGGACAGATGATCCCTACTGAATCCAGGCGAGGGATCGAGAGTGTGCTCTGGAGACCAAGCCCGTGGAAGGGGAGAAGGACGTAGCCCCTCAGATGTGGATGCAATGGGGAGGGAAGTGGGAACCGGTTGTACCTGTGTTGTGCGTTGTTGTGCTCTGGAAAATTGTCGTTCCAACGCTCTATGTCTGCTGTCTGCCTGCTTCTCTGCCGTCTTAGAGGTCCATTTGATCTTGGCTTTTGATGGTGCTTCCTGGTTGGGCGACTTGTGTTTTGCATTTCCACCAGAGGTGGAAGCCTGTGGAGCGGTGTTATCCGCCATAGTACACTAACAAGAAGATAACAGGCGCTCACCAGGAGATCCCTGGATCCGTCCTGATCTGCAGGAGACAAGGCTACGGCCCACCAAGATGGGACAGGCCTGCACGAGGGTCTGTGAGGTCCGGCCCACTGACAAGCGCGGAGTCACACCACGCGATATAAGCCGCGTTCAGCCCTAGGGAGCTGTCCTGTTCCCTAATCAATGAAGAATTGATGGTTTGTATGATTAATAATAATCTATTAATTAAATTAAAAAAAAAATTTTTTTAAATAATTTTTTTTTTATATATAGGGAACCCTCGTGCCTCACTTAGTGGCGGCCCTTAGGACAGCAACTGGCCAGCCACCAGATGCAGACAGCGGAACAGGCAAGCAAGTCACAGCAGCCCAAATTAATTCACTGAATGAATAAGACCAGCAGGCAGGAATGCGAATAAATGAGGAATAATATCTAGAGGGAGGTATGCCACAAGAACTCTCCCTGTCAGCCACGAGGCTGATTGAAGAGGTGTCTGCCAGGGGTGGGGGGGGTGAAGGAGAGAAGCCCAAGGGGCAGATCCAATATAGGGAATAGGACCCCCTATGCCCCCACGTAAGGTTGCCTCTCTGAGGAGTCTGAATTATATAGGATCCTGTATAAGTAGTTAATATGGGCTAATTCAGTCAGGAGGAAGAAAGTTCGCGCGGAGACCCAAAATGGCGGCCGCGACGATTGAATCTATGATTGACTGCCTTTTGTTGCTTCCAACAGGAGGGAATAGGAGCCCCTATGTCCCCGGGGAATAAGGCTCTTAAGAGTGAGGGGATAGTTGGAGGAAGCCCCTCATGCCGAATCTTAGGCTGATTTTATCTATTTTTAATTTAATTTTTAATTTTTTTAATATATTTTTTTTAATAATCCGCGATCGCGCGGAGGCCCAAAATGGCGGCTGCGCCAATCCGAGCTAAAGGGAAAACTATCCTACTCGTTTTAAATTGCTCACCCTAAGGGAGAAACAAAAAAACAAAACTACCAGATGAGTAAACTAATCGGCTGGGAGGGAAGGCAATCAGAACCGAAGGAAAACGATTGGTAAAGGAAAACGAAGGATAGGATGCAAAATCAATAAAGGGGGGGGGCGATCGCTGCACTGCACAAGGCAGCGATCGTAACGAATTGCGATCTGAAGGCAAGTACTTGCCTAGGAAGGAAAGGAGAAATCAGTGCAGTTCTGAGTAGAGCTGAACTATTTTCCCCCTCACAAGGAAATGAAAAGAATCCACGGATGGAATGTTACTACCTTGCTCTGACTAAATCGGGAGCCAAATTTCACGTGTCTTCAGGGCTGAGACCAAAAGAAACTGGGGCATGGTCAGACCCTGAAGGGGCGTGGCAACTTTGATTCTTTTGGTCTGATTGGGCTAGAGGACAAATAACACCCATCCGTGGAGTCTACATTCCTCCATTTGCTGGAGAAATACCAGTTCTGGGAAAAAGCATTCAAAAGCAAGAAATCCCCAAGCTCCAGGGAGGGGGGGCTTTTTTCCTTACCCTCTTTCCTGAACTATAAGCAGCGGTTTAAGCTTTCGGGAAATTAAAACTGACCTATAACAATATTGTGAAGATAACTCAGGAATAAAAAAAGAATAATTCGGAAAACTTTTGGATTTATAAATCTTTTTTGTTTATTCCTTGTTTGGAAACCATCGGGTTTTAACTTCTTAAGCTTTTTTTAACGTATGGTGGAAATGGACATCTAATGACATCTAGTGGCAAAACTGAGAACTACATTTAATCTTGCTTTTTTCTCTCTTTTCTTTATCTTACTGAGTTGCTTTGATTGGAGTTTTAAAACTTGGCTGTATGTCCAGACACAGCTTATAGTTTAAACAATTTGCGGTCCTTGGCATTTATAGTCCTGAAGATTGTGGCTGAAAAAGAAAAAAGTCTTTTTGGATTGCCCTTTGCTACAGGATGGATTACAGTTATAAATAAAAATTGTTTTTAAAGTCATCTGACATCCCTGGATTACAAATACAGCTTGACCTGGAATTTTTACAAACTGTTTTGAAAGAGTGAATAACAATAAATCTCTTTGAATAGAACACTTTGGATTACAAATTTTAGTATATATTTTTTTTCTTTTTTCTTTTTTTTTTCTTTTTCTTTTTTCCCTTTTGCTCTTTTTTAGCACTCACTATTTTTATTATTTACCTCTCTCCTATTTGTTAGGAGCCTGTTGGATTATAAATTTGGATTTACTTGGTGGATTATAAAGTATGATTAAAAGATAAAGCTGAGTGTCCCTAATCTATCTAGAGTTGGAAAAAAGGATCTTCTGCTCCCTCTTCTGCTTCTGCAAGTCCAGTCTAGCAGAGATCAATTGATACAATGCTCCAACAAGAAAAGGCTACTAACGTCCAAAAGGAAACTCAAGCGACTCTACAAGCAATTCAAGAGGCAATCACTATGCACATGGCGCTTACAATAAGAAATCATGAGATGAGAAGTGATTTTGATTAAATGAATCAAAAAATTAACAGCATGGGAGTCTCAATTTGAAAATTTTAAAATATAATGGAAGATAAGAAAGAGGATCTCCTAAACTTGATAACAGAATTATTGGCAAATGCATTAAGAATTGGAAATCAGCAAATGGAAAGAGAATTAGATCAGATCTATCGAGTCAACTCAAACTATGCTAGAAGAAATAAAGTCCCCAGGGAAGTACATGTTAGATTTCTCAAAAGATCTATAAGAGATGAGATTCTGAGAAGAGTAAGAGATGAAGCTTTGAAATACAAAGAAAAAGAAATTGGAGTCCTCAAACAAATTCCTAGGAGAATAAGAGAATCCCAAAGAGAATACCAGTTTCTAACTAGGAAATTAATTGCAGAAGGAGTGAATTTCAGATGGCTGATTCCAAAAGGGATTTTAATCTATTGGGATACAAAAAGATATAGATTGGATACGCCACTTAAAGCAATGGAATTCTTCGACAACCATAGAGCATTTCTGGAAGGAGGTGACTCTGAATCTGGTACAAAGACAGAAACAAAAAAACAGGAAGAAATGCAGTAGAAGATGCAGTTAAACCAAGAGAGGAGGAAGAAATATACAGAAGAAGGAGCAAGACCAAGAGATCAGAGACAGAAAAGATCGACTAGCAGATTAAGACCTAGATATAATTGAAAGAGATGGAGAAGGAGAGTGGCATTTTGTCAATGAATATAAATGGACTAAATTCTCCCTCAAAAAGGAGAAAAATCTTTACACTAATACAAAAATTAAAAATGGATATAATTTGTCTCCAAGAAACACATAGTAAGAGACAACATTATAAGTTGTTAGAACAACTGAAAAGGGGCGTTGTCTTACCTGAACGCCTTTTCTCAGCACGGAGATGGAGGATCCACCCATGGGTTGAGACTGTATTCCTGCCCAATCAGATCAAGTCAGCCAAAGTTGTCACGCCCTGTCCCTGGACCTATGCCCAGTCTTGACGCGAGCGTAGACCTTGACTGATCGATGACGTACTGGCTCATACACTAAGTACCTATAAGGCTAAACAACGCTCTATAAAGAGGGAGGGAGGTGGATCCTCCATCTCCGTGCTGAGAAAAGGCGTTCAGGTAAGACAACGCCCCTTCTCCAGCACTTGAGATGGAGGATCCACCCATGGGACATACCAAAGCCTACTGTCCCTGAGGGAGGGGAGCAGACTGGTCCGTTGTGTCACTTTGGCAAACTACTTGTTGGAGGACCCTCCTTCCAAAGGAAGCCTCCGCCGAGGCAAATCTATCGACCTTGTAGTGCCGAATAAAAGGAGAAGGAGTGGACCATGTGGCCGCTCTACAAACCTCCTCGATGGTCGCTTGAGTGTTCCAAGCCGCCGATGTAGAAGCGCTCCGTGTGGAGTGCGCTGTGACCCCTCGTGGAACCGGCAAAGACTCCGCTCGATATGCCTCGGTGATGCACGCCCTAATCCACCTGCCAATCGTGGAAGAGGAAACCTTCCTACCCTTGGAAGAAGGGTGAAAGGAGACAAACAGGGCTTCTGATGTGCGGAAATCCGCCGTCCGTGCAATATAGTAACGGAGCGCCCTGCGGACATCTAAGCAATGCCATTGCCGTTCCAGGGTACGCGATGGTTTAGGGCAAAAGTCAGGTAGAATAACCTCTTGGCTCCTGTGAAAGAGGGAATTCACCTTTGGGACAAAGGTAGGGTCCAGACGGAATACCACACGGTCCAGGTGGAAAATGCACAAATCCTTACGGACCGACAGTACCGCCAGCTCTGATATACGTCGAGCCGACGTGATGGCCACTAAAAAGGCTGCCTTCTGAGACAGGTGACCCATATCGCACGATGCTAATGGTTCGAAGGGCGCCCTTGTTAGAGCCCTAAGAACCCGGGGCAACTCCCAGGAAGGATATCTATGTACTGTCGGTGGCCTGATGTTAGCTGCCCCCTTAAGAAAAGAGCGTATCATTGGGTGATGAGCTAACGACCCTCCGTGTTCCCAGGCGAGAACAGTAGAGAGCGCAGCTAGTTGCCTACGCAAGGTATTAGGGGCCAAACCTTTGTCCAAGCCATCCGACAGATATTCCAAAATAATAGGAATATTGAGTCGTGAAAGAGCCAACTTATGTTTGTCGCACCAAGCACAAAAGTTGTTCCACGTTGCCTCATAGATGCGATTCGTGGATGGGCGACGGGATGCCTGTATAACCTCAATGACTCTTAATGAGCAAGATTGCCTCGACAAAAAGTTGCGCTCAAGTGCCAGACGGCTAGCTGCAGCCACTGGGGATCCGGATGAAGGATGGCTCCCTGACTGAGTGATATCCTGCCTGGCGGAATCCTCCACGGATCTGTTGTGGAGAGACCCAGCAGGTCGGCAAACCACGGTCTCCGTGGCCAATACGGGGCTACCAGCAGAATCTCCGCGCCTTCCCGGAGCAGTTTGCGTACCACCGCCGGGAGAAGAGAGAGAGGTGGGAAAGCATACAGTAGACCCCGAGGCCATGGAGAGCGCAGCGCATCTACCTGTTCTGCTCCCTGAGACGGGAAGCGGGAATTCTTCGCCCCCTCGACCCACAACCGGCCACTCCGCTTATCCAGGTGACTTCCATCTGGTTTCGCTACCGTCTAGAGAAACTTCTGGGAGCCCACTTAGGAGGTGAGACTCACCAGATAACAGCGAGACGAGTTCTGTAGACGGACCCATAACAGGAAGGGGCTCTACACGAGCCGGAACTACCTGCGATCCAACACGACTGCCCAGGTCCCCAATAATAATGCCTCGTTCAGAAGGATTCGAGAATGGGTGCCCCCCTGCCTGTTCATATGAGCCTTGGCCGTCATGTTGTCCGTGAGGACAAGTACATGACGCCTCCTGACCTGGCTGCGGAAGTGAAGGAGAGCTAGATGAACGGCCCTCAGTTCCAACCAGTTGATGTCGTGACGGAGGTCTGAATGAGACCAACGGCCCTGTGCCCAGTGGGAACGGAGATGCGCCCCCCATCCAAAGAGGCTGGCATCGGTCGTGAGGAGGAGCCGCTCCGGCTCCTTGAACAACGACCCTTTGAGAACGGCTGGGGACAGCCACCATTTGAGGGAAAGCGAGGTCTGAGATGGGAGCCTCACCCTTCTCTGAGAGGCACTGATATTCTGCCTCTGGAAGGGGAGTAGGAACCACTGCAATTCCCTGGAGTGGAGCCTGGCCCACGGTACTATATCTATGGCTGATATCATCTGTCCTAGCACCCTGGAAAAGCTGAGTAGAGAGACCTTCTGCCCCTTGCGTACTTGGCGGATGGATTTTCTCAGGTTGGTCAAACGTTCCTGAGACAGATACACCCGGCATTCCCTGGTGTCTATGACGGCCCCTAAATGCAAAAGCCGAGTCGTGGGGACCATATGACTTTTGGGGAAGTTTACCGAGAACCCGTGATCCTGGAGCAGCCGTACTACCCGGTCGAGATCCTGTCGTGCCGAGTGGGCGGAGGTTGACTGGATCAGGATGTCGTCCAGGTAACACTGGACCCTGATCGGTACCATCCGAAGGCGAGCTGCCAGGACCGCCAGGATCTTGGTAAACACCCTGGGGGCCGACGAGAGGCCAAAGGGCAGAGCTCTGTATTGATAATGCTCTCCCTTGTAACTGAAACGTAGAAACCTCCGGTGATCGATAGAGATGGGGATATGGAGATACGCTTCCGTGAGATCGATGGATGTCAGGAAGTCTCCCTTTCTGACGCTCCCCAGAATGGAGCGGAGTGTCTGCATCTTGAATTTTTGATATCTGATATGATGATTCAAATTCTTTAGATCCAGGATGGCTCTCCATCCTCCTGACGGTTTTGGAACGACAAAGAGGATGGAGTAAAATCCCCGCCCTCTCTGGTCCACCGGAACGGTTTCTACGGCCCTTATCTCCAGAAGATGGACCTACCGGACCGAGTAGTCTAAAGAAAACCGATCCAAAGCCCCCTTACCCGTTCTTTACTTGGACAAATGTCCACACCTCTACTTGAGGTCCATCTCTGGCCGGGAATAGCACAAGTCTTGGGTGAACAGGCACCACCACCGGAGGGTAACCACCTTCTTGTCGCTATCAGACGGGGGATACCCTCCAGGGCAAAGGAGGGAGTCACCTGGAGCGACGAAATGGCCGGCCGCTCCCACGAAAGGGCCGCTTACCCTGGTTACCCTGGTACTGTTGCCTGGGCTTGCTCGCCTGTCTGTCAAATGGCATCTCTTGTCGGTCCGGTCTGGGAGGAAAAGGACAAAAAGAGTTTGCATAATTGTATCTATTCCCCCCCCGAAAAGACTGCCTACGGGGAAAATAATTTTGCCTCTTTTCAGCCTTCTTAATGATATGGTTGAGCACTTTGCGCTTATCCTTATTCTCCGAGAGATAAGGAGTCAAAGCCTCACCGAATAATTTACCCCCCTGGTACGGGGCAGAGGACAGACGCCACTTGGATTTGGCATCCACATGCCAATGCTTAAGCCAAAGCATGCGTCGACTGGTGACCCCTGAAGCCATTGCCCTGGAAGCAAACTTAGTCGTCTGGAGCGTAGCATCCGAGGCGTATTCCATAGCTGCTACTATCTTGCTGATGTCCTGTTGGGACTGGACATCATCCTTGGGGGTGCGAGCCTGCAGTTGCTTCAGCCAACGGTGGGCGGCCCTAGTGAAAAACGACCCCGAGGTCGCAGCCCTAATGGCCCAAGTGGATGCCTGGTGGATTCTGCGCAAAGATGACTCGCACTTACGGTCCTCAGACTTCAACGCTTCCGACACATCCCCCGCAATGGCTGTCGGGGAAATCAAAGGTCCGAAAGGTTCGTCCACCGCAGGGACCTCCAGCGCTTCCTCCAACTCCTTGGCCACGTTGAATAACTTTTTGTCCGTGGCACTCGGAAGGGGAAAGGAGGCTGGTAGTGCCCATTGTTTCTTTACCGCAGTTAGAAACATGGGCGGACATGGGATCCGGTGCTGAGCTGTCACTAGTTCAATGAAATTTGGATCAAATTCCGACTCGGGGGCAACAGTAGTCGCTGAGGAAGGGGGCTCAGAACCACGGTGTGCGGTGGAAGAGACCTTGCGGAGCAGCGTTACAAATGCCGAAGAGTGGAACCTTCCAGTGGGCGCAGGAGCGTCCGCCGACTGTTCCTCCTCCTCAGACATCGGAAATTCCTGGTCAGAGCCCTGATCAGGTAGCGACAAACCCTCAGAATACAAGGATTCAGCCGGAGAGGAAGGGCCGGATTGGGGCTCTTCTGACTGTTGACAGGTAGGAGGGAAGACTATGACTGGAGGTTTAGGAACTGCCCTAGCGTTCAAAGCGCGGTCCACAGCTTGAGCAATCAACATGGACAATCGCTCCTCTGATGGGAAAGAAGGCTGTTCGGTCTGGCGAAGCCCAGCCGCTGTGGGTGTGAAAGTTGCCTCCGGAATACGTTGGGGCGATTAAGTGTGACCAGTGACTCCTGCCCCCGCCCCCCCGTATGAGAACTGTCCAGACGGGCTATTTTTTGCGCCCTAGAAAACTCTCTTTCCAGAGCTTGGTGTCTCCTGGTGGCGTGCCTATCTGCACTCTTTACTGACTTCTTAGTAGCTTTTACCTTAGAATTCTGTGCAGTTTTTTCGGATCCCTCCAGATGAGTTGGCATAGAGCTCACGACGGCCAGAGAAGGTGACACGACCTCCTTCTCGAGGGAATCCATACTCTCCATCCTCTGATAGCGCAGGGGCTCAAACGGGGGCCTCCGGTATCTAGAGGGAATTACCACCTTGGGTGCGACCAGACGCAATTCCAGAGGACGCCTGGGACCCAGGTACTGATGCCACCACCGGCAACGACAGACACGCAATGGGAATGCCTGGGGACCGTGGTACACGTGTCACAAATGAGGCCCGGTGCTCAGAGGGGTCACCGTGAGGCCGCTGATAAAATCGGAAGTATTTAATCTGGTGCACGCCTAAATACTTCCAGTGAGTGTGTAATTTAGAGCAAACAGCGCAAAACTAGGCTGTAGGTCACTCAATAAAGTCTGGCAATGAAATTGACACAGGAGACACCAAACGAGGGAAACAGAGGCCTTTTGAGGTAGACAAAATCAGGGGCCCTGTGGACAAAATGGCCACCAATCACAAAATGGTGGTCACTCCTGAGGTAATCAAATAAACCCCACCTGAAGTACTATTAAATTCCCCTGGGGAATTCAATTGACAAAATGGAAAAATATATTTCCTGTCTCCCCAAGGAAGGCCAGCAAGGCCAGCAATGCCTGCTTTTAAAACTTAGTCCTTAAGACCAAACTGTCAGTATTGTACTCCGCTGACAAAATGGCGGCCGTGTCAGAATCAACTGTCAAAATTTGACAGTTGGAGCAAACTAGGGCCCTAATGAGCGAAGCGGCTGCTCGCAGCTCCGCGATCCTTGGAACAGTTGCCAGCCGGCTCGGCTGAGTCCCCCTTTACTGTTTCCTAACCGGAAAGAAACAAGAAGGAACCGAGCCGAAAAAACGGAATTTTTGCGATCGCGCGGTCCCCAAAATGGCGGCCGCGTGCGCGAAACAAACCGATCGCCCTGAGGGCCTGACTTGTTCCCTGCTGGAAGGCCCTTCCGGGAGGCCAAAAACTGCCGCCGCTGATCAAATAAGGCTTGCGAACAGCCAGGGAAGAGGCGAACTGCTCCGTTTGGGGCGCGCGCGCCTTTCCTCCGGAGATCGCCGAAAAACTCTTCTGCGGCCTGTACTTTGAATTCTGAAGGCCCTGTCGTCCCCGGGCTCGCAGCCGCAAGCTCCGGAAGAATCCTGAGATCTAACGGCCGTTAGATCCAACCACAAATCTAGCCCGAACAAATCTAGCCCGAAAGAGCTCCTGGGGGGAGGGAAAAAAGAAGGGATCCCCTTCTGCCTTCCTGTGAGACAGCTCCCCCCACTACAGAGCTGAAATAAAGAGAAAAGGGTAAGATCTGGGCTAAAATTAGTTAATTAAATTTAGGTAAGGTATTCTAATTGTGAATAGGGTAAAGAAAGGAGATGGAAAATTCACCCAAGTCTAGACTGTGCCTAGGAGCCAGAGTTGTACGTCCTGTCCATGGGCAAGATCAAGTCGAGACTGGGCATAGGTCCAGGGACAGGGCGTGACAACTTTGGCTGACTTGATCTGATTGGGCAGGAATACAGTCTCAACCCATGGGTGGATCCTCCATCTCAAGTGCTGGAGAATCGGTAAACTTCACTTTGCATTAGCACTACAAAAAGAAAAGAGGAATAGCTCTAAACATTAACGAAACAATGAACCCTAAACAAATGTATGCAGTTGAAGAGGGGAGAATATTAATGATGGAAATAATGATTGATCAAAAACAGATACTGATGGTAGCAATATATGCACCAAACGATAAACAAGAACAATTTTACCAAAAAATACATTAAAAATATTAGATTTAAACTATCAGAATCTTTGTATAATGGGAGATTTTAATGTAATAACACATGGAACTTTGGACTATAAAAGAAAGAAGGAAATACATTACCTAAAGCGTTTTTAAAAATGGCAGAAGAATTTTGTATCCAAGATATATGGAGAGAGAAAAAATCCAAATAATTACAATATACATTTTACTCAAATAGACATAGATCATGGTGTAGAATTGATATGATATGGACATATTTGGAACTTAACATGATGATACAAGAAATTGAGAGAGAGTGAAGAAGATCTTAAAGTCCAAACTCAATGGAGGAAATACCATGAAAGCAATCAACACCTGGGCAATTCCAGTCATTAGATACACAGCTGGAATAGTGGACTGGACTCAAGCAGAACTAAAAACAATGGATAGGAAGACCAGAAAAATAATGACAATGAATCATGCCCTTCATCCACGCAGTGACATTGACAGACTCTATCTACCAAGGCAAATAGGTGGGCGTGGAACGCTGCAAGTACATCAGATGGTTGAAGAAGAAAAAATGGCTTTGGAAGAATATCTGAAGACAATGATGAAGATACACTGAAATTAGTATATCAGGAAGGCTTACTGACTACTGGAGAGACCAAACTGGCCTACAAGAAAGACCAAATGAAGAACAGAATAGAGGCATGGGAAGACAAAGCACTACATGGCCAGTACATTAAAAAAATAGCTAGGAAAGCAGATAATAACAAGAACTAGCAATGGCTAAGAGCAGGAAAATTGAAGAAAGAGACCGAGGGACTAATTCTGGCTGCACAAGACCAAGCCTTAAGGACAAATGCATATAAAGTCAAAATTGAGAAGACAGCAACAGACAGTAAGTGCCGCCTATGCAAAGAAACTGAAGAAACCGTGGACCATCTGGTAAGCTGCTGCAAGAACGCACAGACTGGCTACAAGCAGTGGCATGACAAAGTAGTAACAATGGTGCATTGGAAGATCTGCAAGAAATATAATTTGCCTGTAAGCAAGAACTGGTGGGATCATAAAATAGAGAAAGTCATAGAAGATGATAAAGTTAAACTACTCTGGGACTTTAGAATTCAAACAGACAAGCACCTGCAACATAACACCCCAGACTTAACAATTGTCGATAAGACAGACAAAAAAGTCTGGACAGTGGACATGGCAGTGCCTGGAGACAGCAGAATAGACGAGAAAGAACTGGAGAAGATAACAAAATACAAAGATCTACAAATAGAAATAGAAAGACTGTGGCAAAAGCAAGTAAGGATAGTACCAATAGTAATAGGCGTCTTGGGTGCAATCCCAAAACAACTGGAGCACCACTTGAACACCATTAGCATTGACAAATTGGCCATTAGTCAATTGCAAAAGGCGGCCTTACTAGGAACTGCTTCCATCCTGCGACGATATCTGTAATACCATGAAACATCCACATCTGCCTATCCCAGGTTCTTGGTAAGGACTCAATAGGTAGACAAAATGCCAAATCCAGTCTGAACATCTGGCTGACTGTGCGATGATCGATGATGATGATGATGATGATGATGATGATGATGATGATGATGATGATAATAATAATAATAATAATAATAATAATAATAATAATAATAATAATAATAATAATAATAAAAAAGTTGGAAGGGACCTTGGAGTTCATCTAGTCCAACCCCCTGCTCAGGCAGGAAACCCTATACAGGCATGTCTAACTGCCGGCCCACGGGCCGGATGCATCACTGAAACCACGCCCACCCTATTGCCGGCAATGGGGAAAAAGTTGCAATACGTTGCGCGATATCACGTGACATCGCGAGTTTGAGATGCCTGCCCTATACCATTTCAGACAAATGGCTGTCCAATCTCTTCTTAATACCCAATTCCAGCAACCGTTCCTTATATGTTTTAGCCTCCAGACCTCTAATCATCTTTGCTGCTCTTCTCTGTACTCTTTCTAGAATGTCAACATCTTTTTTCATTGTGGTGACCAAAACTGGATGCAGTATTCCAAGTGTGGCCTTACCAAGGCATTGTAAAGTGGTATTAATACCTCACGTGATCTTGATTCTATCCCTCTGTTAATGCAGACTAACACTGTGTAGGCTTTTTTGGCAGCTGCAGCATACTGCGGGCTCATATCTAAGTGAGTCCGAAAGGAGAAGGGCGGGATATAAATACAATTAATAATAATAATAATAATAATAATTGTCCACTAGGACTCCGAGATCCCTTTCACAGTTGTTACTATTGAGCAGGGTACCACCTATACTATACCTATACATTTGGTTTTGCTTGCCTAAATGTAGAACTTTACTTTTTTCACCATTGAATTTCATTTTGTTACATAACGCCCAGTGTTCAACTCTGTCCAGATCCTCCTGTATTGTAAGCCTATCTTCTGGAGTGTTGGCTATTCTGGCCAGCTTGGTGTCATCTGCAAATTTAATGAGTTCCCCATCTATCCCCTTGTCCAAATCATTGATGAAGGTGTTGAAGAGCACTGGGCCTAGAACAGAGCCCTAGGGCACCCCACTACACACTTCCCTCCATGTAGATGCGGTTCCATTGAGGACCACATGCTGAGTATGGCTGGACAGCCAGCTATGAATCCATCTGGTGGTGATGCTGTCTAATCAAGTAGTAGGTTGTGATCTACATTATCAAATGCCTTTCTGAAGTCCAAGTAAATTATATCCACAGCATTCCTCTGGTCCACTAATTTTGTCACTTGGTCAAAGAATGCAATAAGATTTGTCTGCCATGATCTGTTTTTGACAAACCCATGTTGCCTTTTAGTAATGACATTATTTGCCTCTAGGTGTTCGCTGATTCATTGATTATCTTTTCCAGAATCTTCCCAGGTATTGAGGTCAGGCTGATAGGTCTGTAATTTCCTGGATCCATTTTTTTTCCCTTTTTTGAAGATGGAACTTCATCAGCTCTTTTCCAGTCCTCTGGTAGTTCCCCAGTGCTCCAGGACCTTTGAAAGATATAGTTGAGTGGTTCTGGGTTCACATCTGAAAGTTCCTTGAAAACCTTGGTATCCATAGCAGAATATCCAGGTTCAGCCAAAGTTTCATTCCATACAGCATTAACCTTGTGAACTCTCAAGCTGCCTCCTTCCGTTATATATTTAAGATGGACAATATTTGCTACGTATATGTAGGGATGTGGGTCTATACATATGTTGTTCATATTATGTTTAGGTGTGCGTCATGTATGTGTTTCACTTTGAGCGCGGGCAACTAAATTTCATTTTTGATGTGTGCCGTTGTGCCCACAGTAAAAAAATGTCAATAAAGGTTATCTTATCTTATCTTAATCCATCTGGTCCTGGTGATTTGAACTCATCTAGGCTGGATAGGTGCTCACTTAGCATTTTCTTGCCTATCTTAACTTGTGTTTCTAATCTGTTGTTTATGGTACTGTTTTTGATAGGTTGGACTGTTTTTTCCCTTTGTGTAAAGACATATGCAAAAAATGAGTTAAATAGTTCTGCTTTCTCCCTGTTGCTTGTCACCTTCTTGTCACTTTCCCCCGCTAATGGACCAATCACTTCCTTAACTTTTGTCTTGTTTCATACATGTTGAAAGAAGCTTTTTTTTTAGTTATTTTTTACTTTGGTCGCAAGCCTTAGTTCATTTTGAGCCTTAGCTTTCCTCATTTTTGCAGGCTCGGGCTATTTGCTGATATTCTGCTTTAGTTATATATGCCCCTCTTTCCACTTTTTATACTTGTCCTTTTTATCTTTCAATTTATCAGAGAGTTCTTTATGCAGCCATGCTGGTTTCTTTTAGAGCTGTTATTTTTCTTCTTCATTGGTATTGTGCTAGACTGGGCTTCTATTATCTCGCTTTTCAGAATTTCCCAAGCTTCTTGAGTTGTTTTCCCCTGGAGGATTCTCATCCATGGAATCCTTCCCAAGCCTCTCTAAGTTTATTGAAATTAATTCTCTTGAAGTCCAAGACTCTACTTTGACTATGTTCTATTGCTTGTGCTTCCATAATGTTGAATTCCAATATTGCATGATCACTTCCCCCCAAGGTTCTTGTGGCTTCAACACCTTCTATCATTTCATCCCTATTAGTGAGGATTAGATCCAGTGTGGCTAATCCCCTAGTTCCCTTCTCTACTTTTTGGGAGACAAAGTTGTCTGCTAGGTTTGTCAGGAATTGTTTGATCTTCCACTTGGTGCAGAGTTTGTCTCCCAGTTGATGTCAGGGTAGTTAAAGTCCCCCATTACTATTGCAATGTGTTTACTACATACCTTAGTTAGCTGACTAGCAAAAAGTTCATCTATTTCCTCTGTTTGGATGGGTGGCCTATAGTATACACCTATGGCAATGTCATTTCCCCCCACCCTTTATATTGCCCAAATGCATTCATGACAGTTTCATCATTGTTGTGCTCTATTTCTATAGAGATGTAGTTATTTCTTATATAGAGAGCAACTCCACCTCCTCTTTTATTTGGTCTGTTTCTTTTAAATAATTTAAATCCCACTAGCTGTGTGTTCCATTTGTGGGTTTCATCCCACCATGTTTCCGTAATGGCAACAATATCATATCTGCCCTCATTTACCTGAATTTCTAGTTCACCCTGTATACTGTTCATACTCTGTGCATTGGTGTATAGACATTTGAGTCCTTTATGACTGACCCTGTGTTTACTTTCTACATAGCCTATGTGGTGCCTGAATTCCCCTATTTTCTTACCACCTATTTGGTTAGTGCACTTTGTGTGGCACTCACTATTAAAAGCTTGATTTTGCTTGACAGCAAGGTTGATATTCTTGTCCACACACACTTCTATGTTACATGCACTGCTAATCCTATAATTTTTTGATTGCTGAAGACAGGGATGTTCTGTATCAATTAACTCACTGTCCCCGTTGTTTAGTTTAAATATTCCTCCAGAAAATCTGTGAGTTTATTGCCAAGTAACTCAGTCCCTTTCTTTGATGGATGCAAACCATCTCTTTTATAACATTGTTTCATTGGACCAGCTACAGATATCGTGACTAATATAACTAAAGCCTTCCCCTTTACACCACTCCTTTAGCCGCATATTGAATTCTGCTATATGCTGGCCTTTTCCATTTTGCTCCTTATATACTGTTCCTGCCCCAAGCTCTGAAAATCATTCTGCACAGAGAGTACATCTTTTTGGGAAAGATCGTTAGTGCGAAGATGTACAATAACATCCACATCACAGTCCTTACTGATATTCTTGACTATTTTAAAAATATGCTTCTTGTCCTTACTGGCAGTAGCAACTGGAAGACAACTGATCTCTTTCAAAACCTCTGTGTCCTTTCCTAAATTTACATCCCTTATAAATGAATCACCAACCAGAAGGTGGCTTCTCTTTTGGGATGCCTTTCTGTTCTTGCATAACTGATGTGTAATACCTGATTCGCACTTCTCTCTGTCAAAACCAAGTTCTTCATCTCGGACCACGATCCCCTGCTTATTTGAGTTATCATCACAAATACCTTTACCGGTCTCTTTAATGTTCCTATTAAAGTCAGCAAGAGCACTGTATCTATTGTGCAGGGACACAGCGAAAGCTTTGTGTTTATGGTTCACAGCTCTCATTCTGCCAGATCCTACAGTTGTCTATACTGTCCTTTTCTTGCAGGATCTTTGTGGTAGAGGGGGCTCAATAGAGTAGAAGGGCTGAATTGAACACCTAATTTCTGCCTGAAGAGCACAGATTACAGACCCTAGATAAATAATCTGTCCTTGTAGACTTCACTAAACAAATGTCTATCCTGTCATTCCAAGTTTGAAAAGAGTACTGCGAAAGACATCTGCAAAACAAGTGTTGCACTGAACTAAGCCAGACATTCTGAGATATGAGGAATCTCAGAAGCACTTGCCCTAAATGTACCGCTACTGTTTTTGATTTTTAGTTATATGATTCGTACGCTGTTAGGTGTGCGGGCCGCTACTTTCCTCCTCCCCCTCCTTCTTTTTAACTCACAGTTTGTAGCTCTTCCCAGCAAGCTCTGGGCAGTTTAAATGCAATGGAGGTCCAATCAGCAGGGCCTCAGCTACTTTCCTCCTCCACCCTCCTCCTTTTTAACTAACAGATTATAGCTCTTCATAGCAAGCTCTGGGCAATTTAAATGCAATGGAGGTCCAATCAGCAGGGGCGTAAATTTAGCCGAGATGGAAATGATGGCTCAACAGATTAAAAGGGCTAAATAGAACTTCTTTGAAAATGCCAACAAACCGGGGAGATGGATAGCATGTAGACTGAAAAAAGAAAAAAAAATCATAAACAAGCTGCAAGATACAAGAGGTGAATTACAGTTTCGAAATGATACAATCAACAAAATTATCAAAGATTATTATGAGATACTTTACAAAGCAGAGGAAATTCCAAAAGAAAAAATACAGCAGTATTTAAAAAAAGCAGATTTACCAAAAAATCTCAGAGAATATTCAAAATATACTAAATGGAAATACCAATGATGGAGATTATAGAGGCTATAAAAAGGCCAAAAAAAAAGATAAGACTCCAGGTCCATATGGATTACTTGCAGAGCTTTATAAATCATTACAAGATGTATTATGTCCTACTTTGAAAGAACTATATAATGAAATACTCCTGAAGGCTAAAATACCAAATACATGGACTGAAGCCAACATTACTTTAATACCCAAAGAAGACTCATCTAACGCAAATAAAAAAAACTATAGACCAATATCGCTCTTAAATGTAGACTATAAAATTTTCGTCTCAATAATAGCAGAAAGACTAAAGAAATTTTTAATTGAATTTATACATACAGACCAAAATGGTTTTCTACCTAAAAGACAGATATAAAATAATTTAAGAATGATTCTTGGTGTGTTAGAGTACTATGAAACAGATGGCTTTAATATTCCTTGATGGACAGAAAGCGTTTGACAATGTAAACTGGTAATTCATGTTTCAGCAACTTGCGGAAATAGACTTTGGAGAAAACTTTATAAATGTAATTAAAACAATTTATCGCAAACAAACAGCCAAAATAATAGTAAATGGAGATTTCATAGAAAACTTTAACATTAAAAAAGACACAAGACAGGGATGCCCACTATCTCCATTACTATTTATACTAACACTGGAAGTGTTAAAGAAACGATGATAATATGGGCAAAGAACTTTGGATATAATATAGAATTAGAAGACTGGCAAAAGCTATGGGAAAGAAATGTAAAATTAACTAAAGCAGTGACATATAAAGAAAACTTATATAAAATGTTTTACAGATGGCATATGACACCAGTGAGATTAGCAAAAATGATTAAAAATATTTCAAACAAGTGTTGGGAATGCAAACAAAGACCAGGTACTTACTATCATATCTGGTGGACATGCCCAAAAGCAAAAAGATTTTGGGTAAAAATACATTTATAGTTGGAGCAAATGACTAAAAAACAAATAGATTTAAACCAGAAGGAAATGGCAACCCACTCCATGAAAACCCCATGGACAGTACCAAAAGGCAAAAAGATATGATGCTGGAAGATGAGCCCCTCAGGTCAGAAGGTGTCCAATATGCTACTGGGGAAGAGCAGAGGGCTAGTTCTAGTAGCGCCAGAAAGATTGAAGCGACTGGGCCAAAGCCAAAAGGATACTCAGCTGTGGATGCATCTGGGGTGAAAGGAAAGTCCGATGCTGTAAAGATCTTTTCTCCATAGGAACCTGGAATGTAAGATCCATGAATCAAGGCAAGCTGAATGTAGTCAAACAAAGGATGACAAGACTGAACATCGACATCTTAGGAATCAGCAAACTAAAATGGACAGGAATGGGTGAATTTAATTCAGAGGACCATCAGGTACATTACTGCGGGCAAGAATCCCTCAGAAGAAATGGAGTAGCCTTCATAGTCAATAAAAGAGTAGGAAAAGCAATACTGGGATACAATCCCCCAAATGAATGATCTCAGTGCGAATCCAAGGCAAACTGTTCAATATCGCAGTAGCCTACGTCTATGCCCCAACCACGGGTGCTGAAAAGGATGAAACTGACTGGTTCTATGAAGCCCTATAGCACCTTATAGAATCAACACCAAAAAAATGATGTCCTTATCATCATGGGGGATTGGAATGCTAAAGTAGGAAGCCAAAAGTTAACCGGAATAACAGGCAAGTTTGGCCTTGGAGTACAAAATGAAGCAGGGCACAGGCTGATAGAATTTTGTCAAGAGAATACGATGGTCATAGCAAACACTCTTTTCCAACAACCCAAGGGACGGCTCTACACATGGACATCACCAGACGGTCAACACAGAAATCAGATTGACTATGTGCTCTGCAGCCAAAGATGGAGAAGCTCTATACAGTCAGTAAAAACAAGACCAGGAGCTGACTGTGGCTCAGATCATGAGCTTCTTGTTGCAAAATTTAGGCTTAAATTGAAGAAAGTAGGGAAAAACACTAGACCACTCAGGTATGAACTAAATCATATCCCTGATAAATATACAGTAGAGGTGACAAATAGGTTTAAGGAATTAGATCTGATAGACAGAGTGCCTGAAGAACTATGGACGGAGGTTCGCAACATTGTACAAGAGGTAGCAACTAAAACCATCCCAAAGAAAAAGAAATGCAAGAAAGCAAAATGGCTGTCTGAGGAAGCTTTGCAAATAGCTGAGGAAAGAAGGGAAGCGAAAGGCAAGGGAGAAAGAGAAAGATACACCCAATTGAATGCAGAATTCTAGAGAATAGCTAGAAGAGATAAGAATGCCCTCATAAACAAACAGTGCAAAGAAATAGAAGAAAACAATAGAATAGGGAGGACCAGAGATCTCTTCAAGAAAATTGGAGATATGAAGGGAACGTTTCATGCAAAGATAGGCATGATAAAGGACCAAAATGGCAGGGACCTAACAGAGGCAGAAGAGATTAAGAAGAGGTGGAAAAATTATACAGAAAAACTATACAAGAACGAACTTAGCGTCCCTGATAACCACGATGGGGTGGTCACTGACCTCGAGCCAGACATCCTAGAATGTGAAGTGAAATGGGCCCTAGGAAAGCTGAGCAAGGAAGGATTTCCGGTGATGTCGCTGACTAGACGCTGGGGAGCGATTCTCCGTTCCCCAGGTCCGAATTTCCTTCGCTGGCAGGCCCATTAGGGCCAAATGCTACCCTGGAGGGGTGGCCACCGAAGGACGAACCTTTGAGGAATGGGAGCCGGCGGTAGCCAGCTTGCCGAACCCAAAGCAGTCCCTGGAACCAGCAAAATAAAGGCGGAGTGCATTTACGCATGTCGCCATTAACAGCTGATCGTTGGAGACAGAAAACAGCTGATTTGGAAAGCAAGCAGCCCGGCCAGGTGAGACTATGTTTCTGTTCTTTTGGCAAAGTGGACTTTATCGGAAAGAATAATCTGTTTTTAACTCGAAGCTGAAAGCTGAAGGGAGGAAAGAGAAGGGGTTTTTTGTTTCCCCCCCTCCCATACAAGCGGTGGTTTAAGTGGCAACTTGAACTATTTTAAAATTAAACTGGAGAAATTATTTCACTCTTAGAAGGAAAAGAAAACATCTTAATTGGGAAAAGCCACTCTAACTGCTTCTTTTTTTTCCTATTAGAACTTTAAAATTCTGTTCCACTTTGAATATTTCCCCTTCTCTATTTAAACGTCCGGGGGGACGTTCCCCTGGTGGTTACATTGTAACTTTTTTTCCTCCCTGTTCCCGGGCCGGCAGCTTTGTTTATTCAGCTGTAAAACTTGGCTCAATGCCCAGACACTTGGCTCTATGCCCAGACATTCCTATCTTTTTTAAAAGATATTGAAAGAGTCTTTTTTTTCTTTGTGTGTGTCTGGCCACCTGTATATTGCCTATAATAAGGAAAATTACAAAAGAAGGGAATCTTTTATTGGGTTTTTTTCTCTTTTTTTGGGAGTGGAATAAATTTTTAAACTTGTAATTGGACTATAAATTGTTCTTTTTTTCCCTTTCCTATAATTTTTCCCCTTTTAGAACTTTTTATTTTTGTCTCTCTTTTTTGGTTTCTTCTTTTTTTGTTCCTTTTTTATACCTTTTTCTTTTTTTCAATCACGTTTGGCCTTGTCTCCTGATAATAGGAGGGCTTTGGATTACAATTGGCCATCTGGCCGTCTGACGGATTATAATTAGCCATTGGGCTCCTTATTGGATTATAAATAAAAACAACAATTAGAAAATGAGCATCTTAAATTTGGTTAAAGGGGCGAAGAAGGGTTCCTCGGCCCCTGCCTCAACCTCGATGAGTCCAGCTCCCCAAAAATCAATTACAACATTTCTACAACAGGATACGCAACAAAAAGATACGCAAATGATACTCCAAGCAATTGCTGCGTCTAAAATGGAAATAAAAAAGATTTGGGGAAAAAATTATGAAGATTTGAAAAATTATCTTCTTAAAATGGATCAAAAAAATGGAAACTTTTCAACAGGCGATGAATGCAAAACAAAGAATGCAAAAAATAGAAGATAAGTCAGTGGTGGTTGATCAGAAATTAGAAGCTTTGCAAGATGAAAACCAGAGATTAGCGCAAGCTAATGCAGAATTGGAAGACAATATGGCCATTATGGAGATGGAAAGAGCATCATACTTTTTAAGATTCCAAAATATTATAGAAGGACGAGAACTTGTTGGAGTTGATGAGTGAGCTACTGGCAGAACTACTTGGAATGGAAATGGACCAAATGAAACAAGAAATGGATCAGGTTTTTAGAGTTAATTCAAGCTATGCAAGAAGATTTAGAGTTTCTAGGGAGGTCCATGTAAGATTCCTCAAAAGATCCACACGAGATGAGATTCTGAGAGCAATAAGAGCTCAACCACTGAAATATAAAGACAAAGAACTTGTAGTTCTGAAACAGATTCCCAAAAGAATAAGAGACGCCTGAAGAGAGTATCAATTTTTAATAAGGAAATTGATCAACAAAGGAGTGAATTTTAGATGGTTGGTCCCAGAAGGATTATTAATCTTCTGGGACTTGAAAAGATATAGACTGGATACCCCATCTCAAGCAGAGGAATTTTTCAACAATCATAGAGCTTTTTTGGAAAAAGGCGATGGTGAATCCAAGAAACCAGAGGAAATGATTGGTGTAGGAACATCAAAGCAAATGGAGGAGGAAGAACCCCAAAAGACCCATACAGAGGAAGACATAAGGCCCAAAGATCAGAGGCAGATAAGTTCCCCTAGAAGATTAAGATCTAGATACAACTAAAATCATGGAGGAATCTTTTCAATAAATATAAATGGTCTTAACTCTCCATCAAAAAGGAGTAAAATATTTCATAGACTACAAAAATTGAAATTGGACATAATTTACGTTGACGATGAAGGGAGACTATTAATGGTGGAAATTACATGGAATCAAAAACAAATTTTGATGGTTGCGATATTCGCCAATGAGAAGCAAGATCAGTTTTTTCAGCAAGTATACAATAAATTAGTGGAATTAAACTATCAAAATCTCTGTATACTTGGAGACTTTAGCGCAGTAACTGATGCAAAACAAGATTATAAAAGTTACAAACAAGGGAAAAAAGGGGGAAATACTCTACCCAAATCTTTTTTAAAGATGAAAGAAGAATTATGTATACAAGATACATGGAGAGAAATGAACCCAGATAAAACACAATTTACATTTTACTCAAGTAGGCACAAATCGTGGTCAAGAATTGATATGATATGGATCTCTTATGAGTTAAAGACTATGATACAGGAGATTGAAATAGAACCTAATATCTGGGCAGATCATAATCCAATTAATATGATTTGAAAAGGAACTAAGAAAAAACTAAGATGGTCATTGAATAAATCCATACTGAAAGAAAAAGAATTTTTACAATTAGCAATGAAAGAAATGGAATTTTTCTTTAAAATTAATAAGAAAGAAGAAACCTCTATTCAAAATGTATGGGATATGGCGAAAGCATACTTTAGAGCAGTGTTTCTCAACCTTGACAATTTTAAGGCCTGTGGACTTCAACTCCCAGAATTACACAGCCAGCAATGCTGGCTGTGGAATTCTGGGAGTTGAAGTCCACAGGCCTTAAAATTGTCAAGGTTGAGAAACACTGCTTTAGAGGTTTGGCTATAACTTATGTGGCTAAAAAGAATAAAGAAAAGAAACAAACACAGCTCAGATTGAAAGAACAATTTAGCAATTTGGAATCTGAGTTACATGTTGATCCACAAAAGAAAGAGTTGAAGACACAAATGGAGTTAATAAAACATAAGTTAAATTTACTTGAGAAGGATATAATGGCACAACAGATTAAACAATCGAAACAGAATTTTTTTGAAAATGCTAATAAACTGGGAAGATGGCTTGCATACAGATTGAAAAAAGAAAGAGAAAAAAGATTGATAAGTAAGCTACAAGATTCAAAAGGCGAGTCATATTGCCATAATGATGTAATGAAAAAAATTACTAAGGACTATTATGAGACACTCTATAAGGCGGAGATGATTCCTAAGGAGGCAATACAGGACTATTTAAAAGAAGCGAATCTTCCAAAGGTGCCCGAGATTATGCGACATATGTTAAATGAGAAGATAACAATGATGGAGATTACAGAGGCAATAAAAAGGCAAAAGAAGGATAAAACTCCGGGACCTGATGGACTTCCCGCAGAATTCTATGTAGCCCTTCAAGATATAATAAGTCCGATTTTGAAAGATTTATGCAATGAAACTTTTTTAGAGAAAAAAATACCAAATTTCTGGACTGAAGCTAATATTATTTTGATACCCAAAGAAGATACTGATTGCACACAAATTAAAAACTATAGACCAATATCTTTATTAAACATGGACTATAAAATTTTCACTGCAATAATGGCGGAAAGAATGAAGAAATTTTTGACTGAATTTATTCATTCAGACCAAAATGGCTTTTTGCCCAATAGGCAAATAAAGAATAACCTAAGGATCATTTTAAATATTTTGGAATATTATGAAAATCATCCTGGGAAACAGATGGCACTTATATTTCTTGACGCACAAAAAGCCTTTGATAATTTAAATTGGCAATTTATGTTTCAACAGTTGAAGGAAATGGATTTTGGTGAAAACTTTATAAATGCTATTCAAACAATTTATAACAAACAAACAGCAAGGATACTTTTAAATGGAGACTATACAGATGGTTTTGATATCAAGAAAGCACAAGACAGGGATGCCCTTTGTCGCCTTTGTTATTTATTCTTACATTGGAAGTGTTGGCTAGGAATATTAGGCAGGATATGGAAATCAAAGGACTGGAGATAAAAGATCAGAAATATAAATTACAGGCATTTGCAGATGATTTGGTTTTTATTTTGGAAGAGCCATTGGAAACAGCCACCAAACTCTTGCAGATTATAAAGAAATTTGGAGAAGTGGCTGGACTGAAAATAAATAGGGGAAAGACTAAAGTTTTAACAAAAAACCTAACAGAAAAACCAACTCGCTAAAAAGACAAATCTTCAAATAGTTAAAAAAGTCAAATATTTAGGTATTCATTTACAGTAACAGCAAAATACACAACATTAAAAGAGGATAACTATGGGAGACCAGTGAAACAAATAAAAGCAGACTTGGAAAAGTGGAAAAATCTTCAATTATCACTGTTAGGAAGAATAGCGACTGTTAAGATGAATATTTTACCAAAACTACTTTTCCTATTCCAAACAGTTCCTGTTAAATTGACTAAGAAATTTTTTGATGATTTAAATACAACAATACTGAGATTTATATGGCAAGGAAAGAAAGCAAGAATTAAAATTAAATTACTACAGGAAACTAAAGACAGGGGGGCTTTGGACTCCCGGGCTGGAGACTGTATTATGAAGCAGCTATTCTGCTTTGGCTGAAAGGATGGATCACATTGAGAAACAAACAACTTCTATACTTAGAAGGACATGATTTGCAATTAGGCTGGCATGCGTTTATGTGGTATGAGAAAAATAAAGTACATAAATACTTTCAAAACCACACCACACCAAGGAATGTATTGCTTTCAGAGTGGGAGAGAATTAAACATCAAATCTACATGAAAATACCTCAGTGGCTTTCTACAATGGAAGCGTTTGCTTACCGAAATTTAATTAATTATGACAAACACGTTACTTATAAAGATGTGCGGGATAAGGATGGAAAACCTAAAGAAAGACAAGTTCTTCAACAACAAGGTATTGATTTAACATGGTGGTCGTATCTGCAAATTCAAACAAGATATGAAAAAAATGTAAAATTAACAGGATTTTATAAAGAACAGATATCAATTGATAAAATACTCCTAACAACAGATGAAAATTTGATTTAAAAACTTTATAAATTTCTGTTAAGTTGGAAGATGGAAGAAGAACAAGTAAAAGAAACAATGATAGTATGGGCAAAGAACTTTGGACACTCTATAAACTTAGAAGATTGGCAAAAACTCTGGGATAGAAATATTAAACTTACTAAAGCAGGCTCATATAAAGAAAACTTATACAAAATGTTTTATAGATGGCATATGACACCAGTTAGACCAGGGGTGTCAAACTCAATTTCATTGAGGGCCGCATCAGCATTGCAGTTGCCCTCGGGGGGGGGTGTGGCCTGGGTGGGTGCGGCCTACTGGGTGGGTGTGGATGGAGTGGGTGTGGCCTACTGGGTGGGTGTGGCCAGCTCTACATCATTCGTGTCAAGGGGGCCTGTGCAGGAGTGGGACAGATCTGAGGGTCTCTGGCAGAAAGGGGTGGGACCAGGGCAGAGCCCATCAAGCCAGATATGTGAAGTAGGCGAGGGCCATTTGCTGGGCATTTCCAGGCGATGGTGCATTTCTTCATTCCTCACAAAGGGTAACATCTTTCCAGCATGCACCCAGGGGGTGGGACCGACGCGGCAGGGGCTGGTTCCTCGCTGGTTCCAGACGGCCTTGTGGAGCTAAGACTGAATGCATTTCAGCATAGATGGCCACCACAAAATTGTACATTGGCTCCCAGTCGACCTGGGCTAGGGCCAAGGCAGTGGGGGCCGTTCCCTGTTTCCAGGATGGCTTCGCGGGCCACATGAAACCACTTCGCGGGCCGCATCTGGCCCCTGGGCCTTGTGTTTGACATGTCTGAGTTAGACTAGCGAAAATGTTTAAAAACGCATCGAATATTTGCTGGAAATGTAAACAAAAACCAGGTACCTACTATCATGCCTGGTGGACATGCCCTAAGGCAAAGAAATTTTGGTTTAAGATCCATCGATGGCTGAAAAAAATGACTAAAATACAAATAGAATTTAGGCTAGAATTAGGATTATTAGGAACTAATTATGGAAAAGAGAATGAATATTTAATATGACATGTATTGACAGCGGCGAAAATAGTATTTGCCCAATTTTGGAAAAAATTAAGATTTATCATCTGATCAGACCATAATTACTAAAATTTTAGAATGTGCAGAAATGGATAGATTAACTTTAGAGATCAAAGAGAAAGAAGACTCTATCTACTTTAAAACATGGGAAAAAATTTATCAATGGCTACTAATACGATAGAATGAGAAAAGATTTTGAAATTAATTTGGATGAATGTGATTTTAAGCATTAGTAATTGTAACTAATTAACATTGTATTAATCATGGTTATTTAGTAAGATGAATAATATTTATTTACTATCTTTTATTCTTATGATTGTTAACTCAGTTTATTATAATTGTTTAGTATTATATAAGTGATGTTTATTTGATTTTGGTACCCGGACGGTAACTTGCTTGTTAAGCATGGAATATTTGCTGGGGGTAACCCCATCACTGTACCCATTCCCAATTCCCTTACATTTACCTCTTCCTACACCCCTACCGATCCCATCCCTTTCCTATCCTTATAAAACCCAATACAATATTTATTTTAAAAAAAGGAAAGCTGAGCAACAACAAAGCTAGTGGCGGTGACAGTATTCCAGCTGAGCTATTTAAAATCTTAAAATACGATGCAGTAAAAGTGCTACACTCAATTTGCCAGCAAATTTGGAAAACTCAACAGTGGCCACAGGATTGAAAAAGGTCAGTTTACATTCCAATTCCAAAGAAAGGCAATGCCAAAGAATGTTCAAACTATTGCACCATTGCACTCATTTCACATGCTAGTAAAGTTATGCTTAAAATCCTACAAGCTAGACTCCAGCAGTATGTGGATCGAGAACTTCCAGAAGTACAGGCAGGATTTCAAAGAGGCAGAGGAACTAGACATCAAATTGCCAACATACACTGGATCATGGAGAAAGCTAGGGAGTTCCAGAAAAACATCTACTTCTGCTTCATTGACTATGCTAAAGCCTTTGATTGTGTGGATCACAACAAATTATGGCAAATTCTGAAAGAGATGGGAGTATCAGACTCCCATTTGTCTCTTAAGAAACCTATATGCAGGTCAAGAAGTAACAGTGAGAACTGGACATGGAAACACTTATTGGTTCAAAATTGGGAAAGGAGTCCGGCAAGGCTGTATTCTGTTTAACTTATATGCAAAGCACATCATGAGAAAAGCAGGGCTAAATGAATCAAAAGTTGAAATTAAGATTGCCAGGAGAAATATCAACAACCTAAGATATGCAGATGATACCACTCTAATGGCAGAAAGTGAAGAGGAACTAAAGAGCCTCTTGATGCGGGTGAAGAAGGACAGTGCAAAAGTTGGCTTGAAACTTAACATTAAGAAAACCAAGATCATGTCATCCGGCCCTCTCCATTCCTGGCAAATAGATGGGGAAGAAATGGAGGTAGTGACAGGTTTTATCTTCCTGGGCTCCAAGATCACCGCAGATGGGGACTGCAGCCAAGAAATTAAAAGACACTTGCTCCTGGGGAGGAAAGCTATGGCAAATCTAGACAGCATACTAAAAAGCAGAGACATCACCCTGCCAACAAAAATACGTATAGTCAAGGCCATGGTTTCCCCAGTTGCAATGTATAGCTGTGAAAGTTGGACCATAAGAAAGGCTGAACGCAAAAGAATTAAGGCCTTTGAACTATGGTGCTGGAGAAGACTCCTGCGAGTCCCCTGGACTGCAAGGCAATCAAACAGGTCAGTCCTAGAGGAGATCAACCCTGACTGCTCTTTAGAAGGCCAGATCCTGAAATTGAAACTCAAATACTTTGGCCACCTAATGAGAAGGACTCACTGGAGAAGAGCCTAATGCTGGGAAAGCTTGAGGGCAATAGAAGAAGGGGATGACAGAGAATGAGGTTGCTGGATGGAGTCACTGAAGCAGTAGGCGTGAGCTTAAATGGACTCCAGAAGATGGTAGAGAATAGAAAGGCCTGGAGGAACGTTGTCCATGGGGTCGCGATGGGTCGGACACGACTTCGCAACTAACAACAACAACAATTTTTGTTAGGAATAATAGGAGCAAATTATGAGAAAGATTGTATATATTTAATTTTACATGTACTAACTGCAGCAAGAATTGTATTTTCCCAACATTGGAAAAATAAAAATTTACCGATTGAAGAAGTATTAATTAAGAAAATTTTAGAGTGCGCCGAAATGGACAGATTGACTTTAAAGATAAAAGAGAAAGAAGACTCAGTGTATTTTAGAACATGGGATAATTTCTATCAATGGCTAGAAACATGAGTTAGAGAGAAAGGAATGTGATATGTAACCTTGAATATATATTAGTAAGAAGACTATTGAGCGATTAATTAACATATTGTTTATGATAATTAATATTATCTATTATTTCTTGTTAAATACATGAACCCAGACATTATGCTGTTTGCTAAATATTGAGAATGTTATTTGGAAAAACCCTAACCCCAACCCCAACCCTAATCCTAACCCATACCCAAATCCCGATCCCACCTCATCCCTAACCCTATAAAAACTAATAAAATTTATATATAATAAAAAAGAAAATTATAACTTCCATGACATTTTTTAAATCCTAGTTTATTCATCTATATTACATTCTTCCTTTTTTTTCCATGTTACACTTTTTTGATTTTCTTCAAAGTATCCAATTTAAAAAAGGACAAGGAGCTTTCGAGAAACAGGCTGCAAACCTTTTTGTGTACTTCATTTCTTAAATGGTTTGTAGCAGGGCTTTTTTTCTCAGAGAAAAGGTGGCGGAACTCAAACCTGGCCACGCCCTCATCAAACCCTAGGACCGCCCCTTTAGAGAACAGGAATGCAAGTAAAATTTGGGAGGGGCTATTTCCGGTGCGGGAGGGGCTATTTCCGGTGCGGCCGGCCCGGAAAAAGGTGCCGGAACGCGGTTCCGCCGCGTTCCGGCT
>NW_015386333.1:3621292-3647622 GCF_001527695.2 Protobothrops mucrosquamatus
TAGATAGAACATCTCAGTTCATATATTAATCGCTCATTTCTCAGAACGTAAATCTTTAAGGAATTCTCTTGATTTTGGATCTGTCCGTCCGTGAAGTCTACACCTTTCCAATAGAAACTGTGGTTGGACTTATCAGTATGTTATGGAATTTTAATTCATAACAAGGATTTTCATTGTTTCTTCTTACTGGCATTTGATGTCCGTAGATATATTCTCTCAATTTTCTATCTCTTTGCCTCAAAATGATTTTTACTATCCTTGCATTATATGATTTGATCATTCTTTGTCTTTACTTGTCTATTGGATGTTTGAGTTTGCTTGTATTGGATAGTTTTTGTTAGTTTATGGACCACAGAAAGAGTAACATATGCATGACCATTTTTACCCAGTTCTCTTCTAAAAAAAAAGGGGAGGAAAAATATGAAGGAGAGCTCTGAAGGTCCTCTCTCCAACCCTGCTCATATGGGACTTATTGCTCTTGGTTGTGCACCCATTCAATACAGTCAGGAATCTTAGCATTCAAACTATGTGTCTTTGGAGGTGGGGAGGAATTATTTGATTTCAAAATCACAGAAGAAAGTGTGTCAATGAAGATTCTCAGCCATCCAAGTAGAATTTTCTGGAAATTCAACTGGACTTATTTTCTTGTTAGGTTTGAGATGCTTCTCTGTTCATACCAGCAGCTTCTTCAATCTAAACAAGTTGGTTAGGAGAATCCTAATAGGCAGAGTTGTTGGAAGATGCCAACTCCTAAACTTCTTAGGGGTATTTCCATATCAACTTTCAAGGTTTCCCACAGTATGTGACAATATAACAGAATAAGAGTTGGAAAGGATCTTGGAAGTCTTCTAGCCCAATCTCATGCTCAAGCAGGAGATCTTATACCATGATGGTGAAGGTTCGTTGTCCAAGCTTGTGGGAATGTCTGTGTCAGTGTTCTTCTGTTTATAAGGGCTTCAGGTGTGGGTGTGTCAAGTGAGGGTTTTGGGATGAAGCATTAGAGAGAGTCTTGTGATGGGGAGGTTATTATAGGTCAGGGTCGTTGGAAGGTGTGAATTATCAGTGGGTCAGGGCTGAATTATGAGTGAGAGGCTGATGTGAGAAACTGATTCTTGCTGGCAACGCTGCTAATATTGAATATTCTTGCTTTGACAAAATATGCAGAACTGTCTGGTATTTTTAGAGTTAATTCAGATGACAAGAGAAAGGGGAGGAGAATTATAAGGAAAGCCCGGGAAAAGGAACGGAAGTGAATCTTTGCCCTCCAGGTTAATTGGAAGATATGAATCATGACCCCAAAATAGGGGAGGGGAAATGCCTGGAATGTTATGTGCAAAGGAAGGGAAATTCAGATCTTGGCATCCACCATGCTATGCTGACACCCCTCTACACTAATAAAAGGTTTTTTTAGGTTAAACCATGCCTGAAAGTTCTTTGAAGTGTTTCATTAGTCAGACACATGACACTTGCTGCTGTTGTAGGATTGTTTATTGTTATTTTTTAAATGGCTGTAATGTTATTTGCTTTCTATTGGGCCATGACTGAAATAAAAGCAAACTGATTTTTGAACAAGTCTTCACAATAAAACCATTCATGGCTAGAAATCCAATAAGGAAGTAAAATGAATAGCTGAACTATTTGAAAGCAAATACAGTCAGATTAAATGTTCCTTTAAATCTTACATTTGAGTAGTTCTTAACTGTTGGAGGATGCCCCTTCTGGGCTCTTCAAAGAGCAATCTGGGTAATTTGTCTCAAAAGCAAGCTTAGTATAAATAGTATAGTTAGTATAATTTTGTAGGTATAATTTACCTACAAAATGATTCTTGATTCCAGCCAACTCAGGAGGAAAGGAAGGACAGATCAATCAAATTCAAAATCATTAGAAACTCCATAATTCAAACAGAGCAGGTACTTTCAGCAATTCATAAGGTGCTGCATCAGCTAGAATAAGAATTGTAAGTAATTTTCAAACAAATAAACAGCAGCAGCAACAACAACAAACAAAAATCATCCTGCTTCTATCCTTCTCTTTTCTGGAATACTGCATGCTAGCTTTCCAGAAAAAAGAAGGATAGAAGCAGGATGATTTTTGTTTGTTGTTATTGCTGCTGCTGTTTATTTGTTTGTTTTGAAAATTACTTACAATTCTTATGCAGGTTGCTGATAACTATTAATGATTGAAGCTCTAGCAAGTATGCAGAGATAAACAGGGAGTGTTCCTGTAGTAAGTTCTCTTAAGTATTTATGCACCATGGGTTCAAATATGAAAAACAAACCGAACAGGAAGGGGAGATCCTATCTTCTCCAATTTCTTTCATCCTGTTCCCAGGTATGCTCTAAAGTAAAATGATGCATATATTAGTGTATATTATATTAAAACTTAAGACTTTGAATTTATAAACTGATATGTGTAGGGTTACAAGTTAGAAAGGAGAACAAAGAGGAGGGGTGAAGAGGACACACTAACTATTTCTTGGCATCTATGGCAAAATTTACAGTAAAAAACTGCAAAAACAAAAAATAAAGTACTAAGGTCAACATATATATAAAATTACTTTGTCCAGTATCAGAAAAATCTATTTTTCAATTACAGGAAGACAAAAGTTTTGGGTATGTAACTGATTAACATCTTGTCAATTTCAGGCAGCCAGGAAACCGGCTGTTGATGCAGTCTAGGACAACACTGGTCTTTTTGACAACTGCTGGTTCATATTTAAGTGATTGTCCACTAGGAATCCAATATCACTCTCATAGTTACTGCTTTGAGTTAGGTATCACCTATTGTGTCCTGTGTCCCAATTCCCTAGAACAGATAGAGCAAAAGCCCCTCTTCAACTTATTTGGTTTAAGTCTAGACTCTACACAAATGCCCATGGCATAAAACAAGGTTGGGAATACCTGTTGGTAACAACTTTTTCTTTAGTAGTAATAGGAGAGGAAAGACATCCATAATGGATTGAGAACTTCCTAGAATCTAGAAGAATGGGCTTGTTGAGGACTTCCTGGAATCTAGAGGAATGGGCAAAACTTTACTCCTGAGTATCAAAGACTGCCTATGAAATATACCACATATTTCATATGGGTAATTTCAGGAAGTCCAATTCATGCCCAGTTAGCTCCATGCATTCTATCTCCATTTTTTGTATCCAGAGGCATAAACACCAGAGGACAATATTAGAGATTCCAGAATATTAAGAAATCAAAGCATGAGCTCCCCCATTTTCTGGCTATTAATGCTACATATTTACACAGTATTCAGAAAAACTATATTTCTAACTACTGACACTTTTATCTCTATTCAACAAAACCCAAAATATCTGGGAGCCTCAGCAATATATCTCTGCAAACTATACTTAGCCTTTCAAATTAAGAAAGATGCAGACAAAAGATAGAAACAGCAATGTTGCTGAAATAAAACAACTGAATATAAGAATCGGGATGACCAGAAAAAAGTGAAATCTCTTATCCGGAAGAGTTATACTAGCTAATGATATGAACCACTCCAGAATTTGTAAAAATATCAGTCCAGGTCAAAGGCAAGAATTTTTTTTCAGCTTTTCCAGCTATATTGCAGGAAAAAAATTCTTTAGAATCAACTTAAGTCAGCAATTAATACTCCTACTTCATATCTCATATCTCCCACTTCTATCCTTTTCTCTTCTTTTTTCTTTTTTCAGCTTCAAGACAATAAAAGTTATTGTTACTGTGTTAAATTGATAATACAGGCTGTCCTTGTTTAGCAACTGCCTTTGATAATGTTTGCATATACAACAGTAATAAATGGGAGTATATAGTAGAAAAAAATAATTTTCTGATTACTATACACACTTACACCCAAATTTGTATGCCTGACAACAATGCATACTGGAATGATAGTAATATTCCTATATAGAAAGTTTCCACATAGGAAACATGACATTTGTTTATTCTACTTTATTATAATAGTACATTATCAGAACCACACATATGGTTTGCATGTCACTTTGCAAATATTTCAATTGCAATTGCTAAACAAGACCTACTTATACACAGTGAATTAGTTCATCAAAAGAGTCTGTTGTTGAGCTGAAGACAAACATTTTACAGAGGATAAAAAATGAAATATGGTTTTGCTCCTTATTGCTCAGAAATATAGCATTCAGAATGCTGAGCAGGACCTCTTTTTTGTTTTAAGAAGAAAAGTTGTAAAAAACCTGGAGAATAGTAAAATGTTTCTGAAGAAAGGAAATGATGGTCTTCCATTATCTGAAATTTCTCTACATTTTCCCCACTTTAATGGCAATCTGAGGGGAGTAATATAGTTGCCTTATAAAATCCTAGCCATTCCTTTCTTTCTCCCCATGCTTCTTGATTTTTTTTTATTGTTGTGTATGTGTGATAATATTTTTGGTATAAGTGCTTACATTTCTTGGTATCTAAGATAAATACGAACAATATTTCAAGTAATAGTTATTTTATAAAACATATAGCCCTGTCTGTTAACTATTATGAGATACATTCCACAAACAACATTAATAGTGCATTATTCAGAAGATATTATCTGTTCTCCAGCATGATAGATGGAGAATCTACCAATGGGTTGACTCTGTCTTCCTGCCCAATCAGACTAAGTCAGTCAAACTT
This sequence comes from Protobothrops mucrosquamatus, assembly GCF_001527695.2. Taxonomy (NCBI): domain Eukaryota; kingdom Metazoa; phylum Chordata; class Lepidosauria; order Squamata; family Viperidae; genus Protobothrops; species Protobothrops mucrosquamatus. The sequence continues at coordinate 3,625,918 of NW_015386333.1, forward strand.
GCCACGCCCGTCCTGGTCTGGGACCACCCAGTCTCGACTTAGTCTGTTCGCCCAGACAGACGTGGTAAATTTGACTCCCAAATTTATTACTTCAGGGAGGTTAGACTTAGGGGATTTTTTTCTCCTTTTTTCCCTTTTCACCCATTAGTGGATTCTCCTCCTTTAAAACAGCTTAGAGGCCACAAAGCCTCTAATCGTCCTCCTTATACTATTTGGCTTCAAGCCTTGATTATCTGAGGCCTCAACTGTCAAAATTCCTCAGTTTGAGTTGCGGCCGCCATTTTGCTCGCTGCGCGGCTGTCAAATTTTTCCTGACAGCCTTCTTTCCCTTCTCAAGGTCCTGGTGCAGCTGGGAGGCGCTGAGATTGGCGTGCCTCTCAGCTGTTCGGCGCAGCTGTTCGCCTTAATTCAATCGACCTACCTTTCCGGATTTCTCGGCTTGAAGCCTCAGCCTCCGAGAATCCTGCTGCAGATGAGAGGCGCTGCGACTGGCGTGTCTCTCAGCTGTTTGGCACGGCGGCACGGCTCGCCTCTTTCCCGATCGGCCTCAGACTGTCCGAACTTCCTCGGCTCTAAAATCATCCTCTGTGGACCCTGGCATAGCTGAGAGACGCTGCGGCCGCACACCTCTCAGCTGCTTGGCACGGCGACCCGGATCGTCTTGACTGGAGTGCCCTCACTTCCAAATGTCAATTCCCCTCAGCACGATCAGCGCAGCCGCCATTTGGGGCGCCTTGCGACTGACGGGCCTTTCCAGGATAACTCAGGAGGAGACAGCAGGACAGGACTGGCACTCGTGTTCCTGTCAAGGGTCCCAATTCTTGCCTTCGTTGGGGACCGCACGCTTAGCAGCCAGCGGCTAATTAGGGCACAGGCCCTCACCAGGACAGGAGGGCGCCGTTTTGTGCTTCGAAGCGCTGCTAGGTCCGACCGGCTGACAGACCCAGGGGACCATCGGGCTCCTTTCTATAACAAGCAGCAGGCCACATCCAAAACTGGAGCCAGGCCCCAGCCTCTTTCAGCAGGCAAGTCATCTCTACTAACTTTTTTTTTGCCTCTTCGAGCCTCACCAACCTAGCCTGTCTGCCAGTCTGCATCTAGTGGCCAAACATTACTGACTGATCATTGCCACTAAGTGAGACACGTGTGATCCTGTCACTGAGTGCAAATTAGGCCCTGCTGCAGGCTTGCACATCACCAAGAAATACTGACTATTGATACCATCTTCCTCAGTGACGTGTGCAACCTCGCACCCTAAGCGTGACTCCGGGTTTGCCGGTGGGCCAGACTATCACAGATCCACGTGCTGGCCAGTCTCACCTCGGTGGGCCACTGCTGTATCTCTTGCAGACCGAGATTTTTTCAATGCTCCATTGAAAACTTCTCAATTTATCATGGCAGATAACACCGTGCCACAGGCTTCTACCTCGGCTGGCCAAACTAACCGTAAGTCCCCCAGCCAAGAGGCTGCTGCTAAGATCAAGGCCAAATCAAAGGCCAATTCCAGCAAAAGAACATGCAAATCCGCCGAGAAACAGGCCAGCCGTGCGCATCGTGCCTTGGAGAAACAATTCTCCCGGTCACAAAGGCTGGCGGTAGGGGAGATGGACAAACCGCCCCTTCCCTCAATTGAGGCTTCAACTTGCGGCTCACAACTTAACCGTCCGGCATTGACATGGTCTCCAGAGCGAGAGCCTGAACAAGGCTTCATACCGAGTATTGGTCAGGAAGGCCTATCACTCTTTGGCGAGGAACTCTGGCCTCAAGGCCCTCCTATGGCACCTGCAGCCACATTTACGCCAATGGCAGCCGGGCTTCGGCCTTTGCAGGAACCTTCCTTCGCTGATCAACTACAGGCCATGATTTCCCAGGCAGTTCTTCAGGCGATGGCTTCCACCGGGCGCCAGCAGTCAACATCCGCCCCAGGGGCCTCATGTGTTTCACCTGGCCCGGCGCGACCCGGTGTACTTGACCATCTGGATTCAGTCTCGGCCCCAGTCCCCAGGGAGCGACGCATCAGGCTCCGCCGGGTATGACTACCCAGGGGAGCAGTGGTCAGATGGTGAGGAACCGCCTCAAGAACCTCCTCCCCTCGTAGAGCTATTCAAGCCCACGCTCTTTCCATCTCTGCTCTGCAGGGCCTGTGCAGTGGGTAAGATCGGTCTGGATCCGGCCCCCACACCGGAACCGTCCTCTATCCAGGACACGGACCCACTGTTCTCTGAACCAGTGGTGAGGCACCAACATATCCCCTGTCCCCCTTTATTCCTCAAAAATATACAAAGGCAATGGGTATCACCGGGCGTCCTTCCCTCCCAGAGGGGAACAGAATGCAAATTATTTGACACAGCCCCAGCTCTAACAGAGCTGTTGGAGGTGCCTGGGGTGGATGACTCCCTAACTCCCTTATTCTCGTCCTCCAAGCTGCCAGGGGATATAGCGGAGGCTTTAAAGGCAGACGATAAAAAGTCCGAGCTCTCCTTCCACAGAACGCACCAAGCTTCGGCATGGGCAGCAAAAGCAGCCACCTCCACCTCATTCTTTGCCAGAATTTCTCTCACCTGGCTCCGACAGCTCAAGGCCAGAATCCCCCTAGAGGAGGTAAGGATCCACCAGGATCTGACTAAGCTGATGGCAACCTCAGAGTATATGGCAGACGCATCCCTGCATGCCGCCAGACATTCGGCCCGAGCCATAGCCTCCAACGTCGTCGCACGACGACTACTGTGGCTCAAGAACTGGAGAGCGGATAACAAACACAAATGGGTGGCTGCAGCCCCATATAGCGGAGGGCGGCTCTTTGGGGAGGCGCTAACTCCCTACCTGGTAGAAAATAGGGAGAAGCAAAAGGTGATCCCCCATCTTACCAGAAGATCGAGAGGTGGTTCTTCCCTTATGCTCGTCGTCAGTCCTTTCGAACGGGACCAGACTCGGATTCTGGCCAAGCATCCCGGTCCTTTTTTACCAGACCGGACCATTCATTTGACAGGCCCAGTTACAGGGACAGGCCCTGACAGCAGACCCAGGGTAAGCAGCCCTTTCGAGGCAGGGGAGGCCGTCCCTTTTGTCGGTCCAAGTGACTCGGGGGGGGCTCTTCCATAGGTGGCAGACTAACCTTCTTCATCCACCAATGGGAGAACACAACGACAGACTCTTGGGTGCTCTGCACTCTGTCTCTGGAGTTTGTAACCAGCCCTCTAGAACGTTTTATTTCCTGTCCGCTGGTAAGGAACCCAGCAAAGAAGGGCCTTATGACGGAGGTCATTCAGCACCTCTTAAACATAAGAGCCATAGAAGAGGTGCCAGCGGGTCAAGTGGGAAGGGGATATTATTCCATCCTCTTCGTGGTCCCGAAAACCTCAGGGGGATGGAGGGCGATACTCGACCTCAAAGGTCTGAATTCCCACCTTGAGTATCAGAAGTTCAAGATACAGACGCTCCAGTCCATCCTGGGTAGCGTCAGACGAGGGGACTTCATGACGTCCATCGACCTTACAGAGGCGTATCTCCACATCCCCATCCTTCCGGATCACCAACAATTTCTGAGATTTTGTTACTCGAACCGTCACTTTCAATACAAAGCCCTGCCGTTCGGCCTCTCATCGGCTCCCAGGGTCTTCATCAAGATCCTGGCTATGCTCGCGGCACACTTGAGGTTGGTGCCGGTATACGTCTAGTGTTACCTGGACGACATCCTTATCCAATCGTCCTCTATTCCGGCCGCCCAGTCGGACCTGGCCTTGACAATCAAGACCCTTCAGGACCATGGGTTCTTGGTGAACTTTCAAAGAGTCAGATGGTTCCCTCAACCCGCCTTTTGCACCTGGGCGCGATAATAAACACAGCATCCGAGCCCTGGTCCTCAAGGTCCACAGGGAGCGTGTAGTGACACTAGCTTTGCTCTCCCAACTGTTAGGAAAGTTGATATCATGCATAGCAATAGTATCTTGGGCCAGACTACACTGCAGAAAACTTCAATGTTCTTGCTCCCGTTTCAGAGACTGGGCACCAGCTCCTCCAACCAAAAGGTAAGGGTTCCACCTCAGATCCTGCAATCCCTCCATTGGTGGACTCCCCAGCAATAGCCAGAGGGTCACTGTTCAAAGAACCCCCTCGGATCATCCTGACCACAGACACCAGTCTGTTCGGCTGGGGAGCACACCTCCAATCTCAGTTGGCTCAGGGCCGATGGTCCCGGTTAGACTTGAAGAACATCAATTGGTTGGAGCTCAGAGCCATTCATCTGGCTCTCCGCCACTTCCGCAACAAGATTGCGAGGCAACTGGTCCTCACGGACAATGTGGCGGCGAAGGCCCATGTGAACCGGCAAGGGGGTACCCATTCCAGGTCCCTCATGGCCGAGGCCCAGTTGCTGGGCTCTTGGGCAGAGAGCAACCTCCTTTCCATCAAGGCCGAGCACATTTCAGGAGAGGCGAATCGACAGGCAGACTTTCTCAGTAGGTCAACAGTGGACCATTCAGAATGGCGACTGCACCCAGGTCTCTTTACAGAGATTGCGGAGAGGTTTGGCCGTCCGCTCCTAGACCTGTTCGCTTCTCCGGAGAACGCTCAACTCCCGAGATTTTTTTCCCGATTCCCCTCTCCGGGGGCAGAGGGAACGGACGCCCTCCGCAGTCCATGGCCAGGGGGTCTACTGTATGATTTTCCTCCTCTCCCTCTGATCCCGGCAGTTATCAGAAGGATACTGCAAGAGCGGGCAGAGGTAATACTCATTGCTCCACACTGGCTGAGACGACCGTGGTTTGCAGACCTCGTGAGTCTTTCCACGGCTCTCCCGTAGAGGATACCCCCAGGTCGCATAGTTCTAACTCAGGGAGCCCTGCACCATCCAGAGCCCCAATGGCTCCAACTAGCCGCCTGGCGCTTGAGCACCGGACCCTGACACAGGAGTCATACTCGTCAGGCGTGATTAACATGATTCAGGCCTCCAAAAGGCCAGCGACTAATCGTATTTATGACAACACTTGGCAGAATTTCTGCCACTGGTGTGACAAGACTCACTTGACTCTCTCAGAAGTGACCATTCCAAAAGTCTTGGACTATTTATTAGAAGGCATCAACAAGGGCTTAACGCCCAATACTATCCGCAGACAGGTGGCGGCTCTATCCAAAGTGCTCACCTGGGACAAATTGGAGTCATTGTCTCAGCATCCCATGGTCCGCTCCTTTTTTAAAGGAGTCACCAACAGCAAACCGTCCGTGGTTCATAGATATCCCTCCTGGGAGTTACCGCGGGTCCTACAGGCCCTTACTAAGTCACCCTTTGAACCCATTAGAACCTGTACTCTGCAGTCCTTGTCGCTCAAGGTCGCCTTCTTGATACCCTTACCTCAGCTAGATGCATCTCGGAGCTGGCGGCTCTATCTATTAGAGAGGACTTGTGCGTCTTTCACAAAGACAGGGTGGTCCTCAGGTTGGACCCCTCCTTTATCCCCAAGATCAACACTGTATTTCACAGAACACAGGAGGTCATTCTGCCAGACTTTTGCCCTCACCCGTCTCATGACTTGGAACGGTAATGGCACACACTGGACATCCGTAGAGCCTTACGCTATTATATCAAGTGGACAGCGGCCTTTCGTAGGTCAGAAGCCCTCTTCGTCTCATTCCAACCTTCTTCTATGGGACAGAAGGTGTCTGCCTCTACCATAGGCAGGTGGATCAGGGCTTGCATATCAGGGGTATATTTGTCGTTCTCCCTGTCAGTTCCAAGTCATGTGATGGCGTATTCCACTCGCAGCGCTGCCACCTCTGCTGCATGGGCAACACAGGTATCTATAGAGGACATTTGTAGGGCAGCGACATGGTCTTCGCCTTCCCCTTTTGTGTGGCATTACAAGCTAGACAAGTTTGCCTCTGCAGACGCCTCCTTTGGTCGGAAAGTGCTGCAACATGTAGTGCCAGCACCCGGGACACAGGCCCCAACTGACTCCCTCCCATAGGGACAGTGTGGCTTTGGTATGTCCCATTGGTGGATTCTCCATCCATCATGCTGGAGAAGGAGCGTTGTCTTACCTGAATGCCTCTTCTCAGCATGATGATGGAGAATCCACACCCACCCCTCTAAAGGTCCGTTAGGTCTTGTATCAGGGGGTTGTTTTTTTCCTTTTCTCGGGAGTCAACATGTCGGACTGTCGTCAATAGCTTCGCCTTCGTCGAGACTGGGTGGTCCCAGACCAGGACGGGTGTGACAACTTTGACTGACTTAGTCTGATTGGGCAGGAAGACAGAGTCAATCCATTGGTGGATTCTCCATCATCATGCTGAGAAGAGGCGTTCAGGTAAGACAACGCTCCATTTCTTTATAAAGTTATTAAACTGGATGTTTTAAGGAAGGACAGGTGCAACTTTTATTGAGAAGGATCAACAAAAGTTAAACAGAAGTTATTTACCTTAAATCTTTTCACTAATGATCTTTAAGAAACATTAACAGAAATACAGATGTGGAAGTCTATATTTTGAAGTCAGAGATTCTCTAAACTCTTTCTAATATAATATTGATAGATTTATTTATTTATTTATTTATTTATTATTCGAATTTATATCCCGCCCTTCTCCTTGCGGACTCAGATGCCTTCAATTTTATAAGAGATAAATTTTCTTCAAAACAATGTTATAGGAATGTAGCTGGTTAAAAACCAAAAACTCAGTATAAAGAGGAACACAAAAAGAAAATATACAGATAGCTGACACAGAGCTGATTAAGTGAAGTGAAAAAATATTCGTTCTTCAGAATACTCCACTAATTTCAAGACAGATAAATTGAGCTATATTCTGAAGAGGTATTTTCTCAGGAATCATAGCTTACCAAAATTCAATTTACTGTGAACGTTTTGCATGTTTAATTATTTTTGAGATATTCTTAATAAAGCCTGTGTATTAACCAATAGAGTCACCTCCTGGCAAGAAGGGCAAAAAACAAGATAGATTAAGTAAGTAAGTTAAGTAAGTAAATAAGTAAGTATGTAAGTAAGTAAGTAAGTAAATAAATAAATAAATATTTCTTGTTTAGGAGAAAGAATTTGGGATAAGCATGTACAGCATTTCATTTCTCTCTTTGAAAGTCAGAATTTCTTTAAAACGTGAATTATTGCTGATTATACTTTCAAATGAAAATAAATATTAAACATCTCATATAAAATGAAATGCAAGAACACATAAAATTCATTTGTTTACTTACCTTGTCCAGAATGACTCGGACAATAATCTATGCTTGCCTGCCTTCGATCTTGTGGCTCCTCGCTTCCTCCATCTACATGAGAACCAAAACAGCACAAGAGGATCAGTTCAACAGAGAGATTAGGCAGCTACAATTTCTCTTCCACTACTATTACAGTACTATCTCTTAAAGACAGCAGCCTAATTACTCACAGGTAGTTCTCACTTTACTACTGTAATTAGGGTCAAATTTCCATTGCTGAGTGATACAGCTGTAAAGAGTGATATCCCATGCAGTTTAGTGATGGCAGTTCCAACTATTCAAGTTGCCAATAGTAAATCCCAGCATGATGTTATGTGGTCACCATTTTCAACCTCATTGAAAGTTGGCAGTGAAGTTCACAAATGGCAATCACATGACCACAGGGATGCTGTGACCCTTTCAAGTATGAGGATCAGTCATAAGTATCACTCCTTCAGTGGTGTCATAAGTTTGAACAATCGCTGCATGAGTGGTTAAGTGAGGACCACTTGAACTGCTATTATTTTTGTAAGCATTCTAATAGCAATACCTCTATGATTTATTTTTAGTGCCTCAATTACATAAGATCTTTAAAAACCACAAAAATAATCATTTTTAACTTCTCTTGATCTTTCCATAAACGTCTGTATTAAACCAGTTATTTTCTTATTCAAATATATGTTCCAAAGCATAAAGAAATAGTTGATCATATACTAAAATAAATCTACATTTGAGAATCATATAAATCATTCTACAGTGTTCCATCACACTAAAATTAGTTTCCACAGAGTTCAGTATTCACAAATATTTATTGTTTATGTAAAATATAGTGGCAGACCAAATGACCAAATGAACTTTTTTATGGAAAAATTGGAAGACCACATTATGCAGTTAAGATCACATGATGCTCATCGGTAATAAATAATTAATAACTACATACCTATGTCAACATCATACAATGTAGGACCCAAACCAAACTGTGCATTAAAATGCAGCCAATTTAAATGCATCATTATTCAAATTTCAAAGTCAGTAATAATTCAGAAGAGAACCAGTCTGGTATAATGGTAAAGGCATCAGGGTAAAATCTATGATACTAAGGCAAGTTCTAATTCCATTTTAGGCACAAAGACTGTTGAGTGGCCTTGGATCATTCAGACTCTCAGCCCTAGGAACAAGGCAATGGTAAACCACTTCTGAGAAAACTTGCCAAGAACTATTTCACAGAAGCTTAGAATATCTACTAAAAATCCTCTATGCTCAATATGATATTCATTGCTACCTGGTTCTTAGCAACTAAAATGATTAAAGGCCTGGAGATGAAAACATATGAAGAATAGTTGCAGGATTTGCGTTTGGCTAATCTAGAGAAAAGAAGGACTAGGAGGGACACGATAGCAGTATTCCAGTATTTGAGAGGCTGCCATGAAGAGGAAGGAGTCAACTTATTTCCCAAAGCATCAAAGGGCAGGACAAGAAACAATGAATGGAAACTAATCAAGGAGAGAAGCAATCTGGAATTAAGGAGAAACGTCCTAACAGTGAAGACAATTAATCAGTGGAACAGCTTGCCGTTAGAAATTGTAGGTGCTTCATCACTGGAGGTTTTTAAGGTGAGACTGGATGGTCACTTATCTGAAACCAATCTTTTTGGTTTGGTGGCCCAGAAAGGGAGCAGGCACCATTACATATGCATATGCATGCACAAATGGTCCGTGCACAAGCACATGTGCACAACAAATAGGTCCGCGCCCATGTGAGTGCTACAAATGTGGTGGCACTAGTGCCGGCGGGATGCTCGGGGAGGCGCTAGTGCTGCGGAATGCTCAGGGAGGCGCTAGTGCTAGTGGGACACTTAGGGCAGCACTAGTGCTGGTGGGATGCTTGACGTGGGGTGGCACTAATGCCGGTGGGACTCTCGGGACAGTGCTAGTGCAGATGGGACACTCAGCATGGGGCAGTGCTAGCGCCGGCAGGACGCTTGGGGTGGCAGTAGTGCCAGTGGGATGCTCGGGGTGGTGCTAGCGCCAAGGGACACTCGTAGTGGTACTAGCATGAGTGTGGGGGTGAATGAGTACACACACGTGTGCACTAGCCATCCCTTCACGTGGCCTGGTTGCCCAGAGGCCATGGCCTGGTATAGTGTCTCCTGCTAGTATCACAATTGTAATTGGTTCTTCCAAGGCAAGAGACTGCTCCCTTCAACTGCTCCACCCATCTATATCCCCCCTCTCCCCCAATTTCTGATCTTTTGTGCCTGCCCTGCACAGCCTAAACTGGCCACTGTATTCTCTCACTATCATGTTATTCCTACCCTTTGCTGGGCTTACTACCTCCACTAAGCTGTCTCAAGACCTGAAGCATGGCATGGAATTCCTGAGCTGGAACATACCAATAAGCACCATTGCTGCAGTGCACAAAGATGGCCCAGAACTATGGCTCAGTAAGAAATCTCCAAGCCATGTGGTTCTGGTATTGCTTGCCACACCATGGCTTGAGGGGCTTCTGGATGCACCCTCTGGGTGTTTTTTTTTTTTTTTTGCCTCAAGTAGTCTCAAAACCATTGCAAGGCAAGGAGCCTTTGAGCCACATTGCAGCAAGAAGCACCTGCTTAGGAGCCCATCTCATGCCATACTCCATTGGTAACTTACCAAATAAAAAGCACCCCACATTCCCCCAGGCCCATCTTGCCCCTGACCCTCATACTCTGGGGTGCCATCATTGGCTTATGGAACATTTCCCCATGTATAGCCAAGATGGTGAGCCTAGTGGAGGGGGGGGCAGGCAAAGACAATAATGATCAGCTGGGGGACTTGTGGTGGACAGTTGTAAATGCAGGCAATCTCAAAAATTTTATCATGTGACCATAGTCGCAAGTCCACTTTTTAAGAACCATTGTAACTTTGAACAGTCACTGAATGATTGGATATTAAGAAAGGGTTATCTGTAATTCTGTATCTTTTTTAAGCCGTCTCTTTTAGGGTGAAAATATGTTAAATTCAGGGTCATCTCCCTTTTGAGTAAATATGGTTCTAGTAGGAAAGGTCTACTACCAATGTATGAAGAAGTGAATGACAATCATTAAGCTAGGTCACGGGTCGGCAACCCGCAGCTCCGGAGCCGCATGTGGCTCTTTGAGCCTTCCCCTGCGGTTCCTAGCCTCCTCCACCATTTGCAGAGAGAGAGAGAGACAGAGACAGAGAGAGGCACTTGCACTCCCCCCCCCCTCTGTGTGTGTGTCAAAAAGAGAGTGGCCTCACGCTGTTCTCAGACAAACTGATAAGCTTATTGGGTGGGGCTCCTGCCTTTGCTGCGTCTCAGCAGGAAGCAGCAGAAAGCAGCAGCCCTCCCTCCCTCCCTCTCTCTCTCTCTCTCACTGAGTGGGGGAAGAGGACTGGCAGACCAAGGGCAGGAGAGAGCCATCCCAATAAGAATGTGTCAGCTTGTCGGAGAACAGCATGAAGCCAGCTTGCTGGGTGAGCAGAAGATCGGAGAGAGGGGGGGAGGGAGACAAAAAGAGGGAGAGGGAAGAGAGAGAAAGAGAGAGAGAGAGAGAGAGAGAGAGAGAGAGAGAGAGAGAGAGAGAGAGAGAGAGAGAGAGAGAGAGAACTCATGCACAGCAGCCTCTATTTTTTTTTAATTAAACTCTTCAATCAAGCTCCCCTCTTTGTGTGTGTGCGCACGCATGTTTTGCGGCTCCCAGTTTTTCTTTTCTCTGGGAAACAGGTTCAAGTGGCTCTTTGAGTGTTTAAGGTTACCGACCCCCCGAGCTAGGTGAATCTTTAGGATTATGTGTGTGGCAGAAGTATGTGAACCTCTTCTTTAGCGCATTTCTTTAGATGCAAGTGACATATTTTGTGCCTGCGTCTCAACCAGAATGGCTTGCCATCATTGATGCAACTTTGAATTCTAAATTGTATCAGCAAATTCTATAGCAAGATGTAAGCAGTAATGCGATTCAGCTGGTTCGTACCACTTCGGCAGAACTGATAGTTAATTTTTTGTTGCCCAGGCCCAGAATGGACTTCTGGAAGCAGGATCCACACAGAAAACCGGTTGTTCACATATCTGAATCTCACCACTGAATATAAGGTATCTTATCCATGATCTAAAGCTCAATAGAAAGTGGATGATGCAGCAAATGACCAAAATACACAAACCATATGACCAAAGAATGGTTAAAATGGAACTTAATGTTTTGGAATAGCCAAACAGGAGTCCTAATTTGTTGTAGAATGACCTGAAGCCGGTAGTTCATACAAGGAAGATCTCCAATATTTCTGAGTTGAAGCTGTTCTGTAAGGAAAAAAAGCAAAAATTCCTCCAAGGCAACGTGCAGGGCTATAACACTTATCAGAAACATTGCTGTGCAAAAAAGGCACACCAGTTTTTGACAGCAAAGGTGCATATGCTTTTGCCACACACACAAATATGTTCTGTAGCTTTGAATACTTTTCTTCAATAAATGAATAAGTAAAATGTTTTGACTTATTTCTTCAAGAGGGTTGTCTTCATCTAGTTTTAGGATTTATGTGGAGAACAGATCATATTAGGGTCATTTTTATGCAGAAAGTGAACATTCAAAGAGTTCTTAAACTTTTAAGTATTATTGCATTGCATCAGAGTACAGTACACAGCAAATGGTACCCAACACACAACATACCTAGTAGTGGTGTTAGATAAAGATGTTTCCTCTCAACCAATTGCCATTTGTACACATGCCGTGTTATCTTCAAACACTGATTTAACTCTTCACCTCAATATTCAAATCCTTCAACAATAGTACATTTTCTTTTTTGACTTAGAATATATTCTCCGTCTTGTAGTTTCTTTATTTCTGCTCCTAAATAGTTCTTTGTTTCTCTTAGAATCTTTGCATTTCTTTTGTTCTATCATAGATAAACCAATATCTCCTGGCAATTTCAAGGCCCACAAAAAAATGACACGTACCTTCACCTTATCTCTTGTGAATCTTCTTGGAGGAACACCTTTGTTTGCTCTTTCAGACTTCCTTGGAACAAACTGTTTCACAGGGATCTCATTTTCTAAACATTTCTCTGAGCTATTCTCAGACTTGAGCCACTTTCAGAACTTTGTTCAGCATACCTACTGTATGTGAATGCTCTGACTAACAGGCATTAAAATTTCAGTATTGGCATATATTTTTCCAGAACAATTCTCATGTTCTGAAAAATTTGCAGAACCTGAAATAATTACATTTTTGTGTCCATCTGTTAACTTATATGCCTTTGATCCTGATTGATAACCGATAAATTTCAATTTCCTTGCCTTTAGCTGTCCTTTCTTTCTAACTATTTTGGAATATGCATTTATATGCATATTTAGATATGAGCCAGCAGTGTGCTGCAGCTGCCAAAAAAGCCAACACAGTGCTGGGCTGCATTAACAGAGGGATAGAATCAAGATCACGTGAAGTATTAATACCACTTTACAATGCCTTAGTAAGGCCACACTTGGAATACTGCATCCAGTTTTGGTCACCACGATGTAAAAAAGATGCTGAGACTCTAGAAAGAGTACNGAACTAAGGAGAAACTTCCTGACAGTTAGAACAATTAACCAATGGAACAACCTGCCTCCAGAAGTGGTGAATGCTCCAACACTGGAAGTTTTTAAGAAGAGACTGGACAGCCGTTTGTCTGAAATGGTGTAGGGTTCCTGCCTGGGCAGGGGGTTGGACTCGATGACCTCCAAGGTCCCTTCCAACTTTATTATTATTAATTATTATTATTATTATTATTATTATTATTATTATTATTATTATTATTATTATTATTATATATGCCCTGCTGCCAAAGAATCTTAAATGTGCCAAAGATGGTTGTCTTCCATACAACATGTAATATGGAGTTTGATTAATTGCTGAACTCCATAGTCTATTGATCACATAACTGCAAGTTTAAATTGCCTCACCCCCATACAGCTTACTCATTCCTGCATCTGCTAGTAATGAATCTTTAATTTTTTGTAAGATATCATTCCTGCGTTCAGCAACTCCATTCTTTGCCAGAGTGTTGGGGCTGTTTTTTCTATGTCTTATGCCTTTCTTTCTCAGCCACTGCTGAAACACTTTAGGCATGAATTCTGTTCCTCTGTCTGTTTATAGTTGACATTCAAATAGTTAACAAAGCAAATTTGGCCCCTCCAATTGTGGGGATAGAGAGCAAATTAAATCAGCATGCACTAACTGAAAATATCCTTCAGATCTACCACTTCTTTTGCTGACAGGATATACTTTCAATATGGTGTCTTTGCAAATAGCACAATCCAAATATTTGTCACAATCTTTTACATTTAAACCTATAGCCAATTCAGGCATTTTCTGCAATACTTTAAAGCTTGCATGACCCAGCCTTCTGTACAACAAATGTGCACACCCACTATGCTTTGGTTCATTAGAAAATATGGTCTCTGCACTGCGATCAGTTTCCTTGTGATTCAAAATATATAAATTGTTCAGTTTCAAACCTTGTGCACATGCCCTGTTATTCTTTATGACCTTGCATGTACTCTTTGCAAATATACTTCATACCTTTCATTGTCTAAGTGAGAAACATTCAGCAAACTGTGATCTAAATCTGGTACATATAAAACCTTATCAAATGATTTACCAACACATGGTACATATACTGTTCCTTGCCCTTGTACAGAAGAATAATTACCATTTGCCAGGCTTACAAATTCCTGGGTAGCTTGTCCCAGGCAGGAAAAAAGTTTTGGGTTATTTATACTATGTTCACTTGCCCCACTGTCCAACAATCATATGCCTTTCTTTTTATTGTTTGCCTTCACCACAGAAATATGTGTGTCTTCTTGCTTCTATCTCTGTGCTTTCTCACTCCTGTTGAATCTTTAATATTTTTACTGGACAATTTCTTCAGATATGCTGAGTACATCTACATCCAAAGCAGAGTTTTACAATACAGCCTTTCTTTCCCATTTTATTATCTCACTAGAAAACAGTTCCTTTCTGACAGGAGGAGGAGGAGGAGGAGGAGGAGGAGGAGGAGGAGGAGGATGTTCCCCTCACCTTTGGCATTTTCCCATGGCAAATTGTCTCACTGCAAGGAGAGAGAGAGAAAGAGAGAGAGAGAGAGAGAGAGAGAGGGAGAGGGAGGGAGGGAGGGAGGGAAGTGGTTGTTCTTCTCACCTCTGGCATTCTCCCAAGGTGAATTGTCCCATGATGAGTTGCCAGAGTGAGCCAGTTGGGGCAAGCTAGTTGGGGCGACCAGGGAGCAGTGACCCTGCTGTCATGACCCGCCTGCGGTGAGCTGTCCCTTTCCACATGGACAACCCTATTATTAAAAATATAAGAAGTGGCTTAGTCCAGGCCCTTTTTGATTTATCATTTGTATTTCCACTCTATCCTCTTTGGGTTATAGTCCACAAATTATTTATTTTCCAATATTTCTAGGATCTGTAACTCCTCTTCACCCTGTCTGTCCATAAATTCTTCCATGCTGTTGTCTTCACATCTTTCACTTCTTTTTTTTAGGTGCAGAAATTATTGCTCCCAATTTAGTTTTAAATTTCTTGCCCAATTCTTCAAAAATGCCTTGAAATGTTTCAAACATCCCTCATTTTAAGATGCACTTTTCTTCTTCAAAATTTAGTTCCCTCTACTGCCCTTTTCTGTGTTTACAAAATCTCAAGTTTCATTGTTGCTTTGTTTTCAACTTTTAACCAATGATTTCTTTCTGATAGACTAATTTGTGTTCCCAGAAATTATTGCTTCATTTACTCGATTTTTTAGAAATTTTAGCAAATATTCGAATATTCCAAATTTGTCTGATTCATTTAAATTTGCCTTAGCTTAAATTCTTATTTAGTTTTTTACCATTCGTTTTATATTTTTTAACTCCTTTAAATTGTTAACTAATTATTCTTCCATTTTGGGATGACGTTTTATTCACCAGGTAGTTTTTCAGCCTTGCTATTTAGAAGACCTCTAAATAAGACCTATTTAGAAGAATTGTAAATTCAAAGGTGACTAACAAGTGAGATAAGTGAACCCAGTGTCCTTAAAGGTTCATGTTTGCAAGCTTGATGGTTTCTATCATCTCCAAACACTCAAAACCTTGAAGCAACCGCTATCCTCAAGTCTTCTTATTAGGAGTGGCTATCCAGAGCACCAGTGGGCATTCTCTCATCCCCTCTTAATCTGAGGAGGTTTCTGTTGGATCATGCTTGTCACTGGTTTGCCAGTTGTCAGTGTAGCAGCATTGCCATTCTAATTTGCCATTTCCCTTTTTAAGTTAAGGATACTGTATACTGTTATACTACTGTATTCTGCTTCTTATCATTGTATCATCTCTTAACATCACTGTAAGCATTAAAATATTCCTTAACACATCTCAGGCTAATTAATCTTAAATTATAAACTTGGGAAAGTACTTCCTATTTCATAACTTGACACCATAAATAACCCACATTTGTATGTTTGACTAATTTTATTCATTAAATGATAAATGAATTCTATCTGTAGGCAATTGTTACCAATTCCAAGTTCAAATAAAGAAGGATAGACTCTTCTGAAAGAACAAAAATGCAGGCATGAACCTATGGGAATGAAAATGAAATTTCACCTCGAGAATAATGCTTTAGCCAACATATCAGCACTATGAAATAACCAAAGGCAAGGTACTAAGAAAAGTATATGATTAGCTAAATACTATCTAAATTATGAAGGTAGGAAAATATTTTAAAATGGACACTTGGAGTGTGTGAACTAAGCTCCAATAAAATAATTATCATGAATTATTTTAATGTAAAATTTCAACTGTGGTATAATCAGAATTAGTACTCACTGGATTTGAAAATGTCCATGTCCACATACCAGACAATGATGACTGGATGCTGTTGTGCTACTCTGAAAATGAGAAATAGATGGTGCTGGCTGAGCTATAGAAACCATAGCTTCCAAAACTATAGGGAAACTTCCAATTAGTCTCATGTAAATTAGCATTTCTGTCAGGAATAAGAAAAATGCATGTAATCAAGCAAGTACAGAATGAGTTCCTTCCATTACCATGGAAGGAACTAACCCTGATCATTAGTGAAGTAAGTTTTCATGCTGGTAACAATTGGCAAGGAAAAAATAACTCATTGGAAAATTTGACATAGTAAAGATGAATGACAATGGCTGCACCTACTAGTATTTGCAGCAGTTAAAATCTGGAAACAGTTTATTTCAGCACCCACTAAAACAGGGGTTCCCAACCGGGGTGCGAGATGATATTCCAGGGGGTGCGAAAACTTGGGTTTAGAAGTTTCAAAATTATAATGTATATGCATAATATACATTCATAGATGCCAAATCAACAACAGAGACCAAACTGCCATTGTGTATCTGCAATATTACAACTCTGACAGAAATGAACTGCTCGTAACATAGACACACCTAAATTTATGAATGCGTGGAACTACAAGATTCTACTTGCCAACAATTACAACTAATATTTAGCAGCTGATTTGTCACTCTTGTACCTCTGGAGGATATAAATGAGTAAATACTATGATTTTCAAAAAATAATTAATTAATGTGCCAAAGATATTTGTCTCGTAGTGATGAATTCAAGCATGGATTTGGATGAATATCTAGCCTTGATAGACAAACAAAGCCAGTGCAAAGTTAAAGATGTGTCACAATACTAACCAACTTAACAAGCACATCTACACCCAGCTCAAAGCAGATGCAATACATTGGAATAACATTGCAGAAGAACTTGAAGCAGTTGCACCTTTGTAATGAATACTGCAGGCTCTAAACTACATTATACCTTGTCAGAAATAAATTGCTGGCTCCACTCATTCTTTCAAAAGATCTACTAGTTTGAAGAAATACCAAATTCATGGAAACAAGCAATAATAATGCCAATTTCCAAGAAAGGAGAAAATCAAGAGTGCAAGAATTACCATGGGATTGTCAGTCATGAGCAGGGTATTTTGAAAGTTGTCTACCAAATACTTCAGAAAAGAAGGAAACAATTAGCTCAAGAACAATGCAATTTTTGACCTGCAAAAGGATATGGTGGCCAATTAGAACAATTGCTTGAGGAATACATTAGATACAAAAAGAGGCCTGTTGCTGTGTTAGTTTACTTTGCAGCAGCATTTGACAATATCCATTGGTCAATACTATGGAAGTCACTTGCTTCAGAAAGTGTTCCTGCTAAAATAATACAACTCCTGCAACAGATATATAAGGGATCATGAAGTTCTGTTTGTGTTGAACATGAAATATCCAATGTCAAATGTTCCTTTCTTGATATAATATCTTTATATCTTTCTTGACATAAAAATATAGGAGTTAATGCATGGGTCCCCAACCCCTGGTCCGTGGACTAGTACTGGGCCGTGGCATGCCAGCAACCGGTCTGCACAAACAAGCAAAGCTCCATCCGCGGGATGCAGGCACCACAGAAAACCACACATCTGCCAGTCCGCGGAAAAACCTCTCTCCACGGAACCAGCCCCTGGTGCCTAAAAGGTTGGGGACTTTTGACTTATTGTCAATATTGACAAGATCAAGGTATTCCAAACTCACGGTTTTTCAGGCAACCAATTTGACCAGCTTCTACATGTTAAACTGTTTAAATACATTGATTTAGTTATCTAAGAAGATAAAATAGCTTCCACAAGCAATATCAATAATTAAAGCAGCTATCTCTGATGAAAAGAAAGCATAAGCACTCCTATCAAAATATATGTTTAATGATCGTTAATACTACAGATGCTATTGCATATTGCAGTATCCCAAACCTTACTTCAAAATGATTTGAAAATTTAAAAGTTTTTCAAACATGTCGCCTAAGTCAAATATGATGGGTTTCAATATATAACAAAATATTAAATAAAATAAGGAATGGTATTGCTATCAATCTGCAGAAATTTCAGAAGCACTGTTTGGATACCTCTACTGAACTGCTCATGCCAACTTCCTTATTGATTACTCTGGAAATCATACTTTATAGGTTGGAAAGTGTAATTATCAGTTCCAAAGAAAACTTGGCTGAAAATGTGGAAGTAGATCTAACAAAATGTAAACTCAATGAGATTGAACTGAAACACCTGATCCACAACAAACAAAAACAGAAGAATACTCCAGATAATGTCAATGGACCTATAGTATCCCCAGCCACTGCAGTTTTTACATTGTGGGTGATTACAGAGATGTGCTAAGGACATAATGAAACCCCAGTTAAAATGTTTCCCCCTCATTCTCTTATGACTTTCTTTATTTATAATTTAGAACCAAGACTTTGATGTATAACTGAAGTGAGTTGCAAATCTTTTTAACATGATCAGGTTTTATACAGAATTACAGATTCGATTCCACATCTGTTCCATTTAAACTTTCCAAACACTTTTCAGGGGAAAAATGCAACAAGTGCACTGGCATTTTGAAGCAGAGGCAAGCAAAGTGGGCTTAAAAAATAGTGAAGACAAGACCAAGGTGACGCAAGTCAGTAATGTTCAAGACAATATCCTGCTAACATTAGGAGTACAGACCTTAAAATTAGTGGAACAATTCAACTATCTTAGTAGCATCATGGATACAGATGAACAAATGCAAACTAAATCCAATGTTACACCTTCCAGTACAACCTCTCTTCTTCTGGTAATAGACATTTTTCCACACTAGACAAATACAATTCTTATTGTTATAAGTAAATATACAATTACCTATCAACATTTGTTACATTTTTCTAATAGTGTCAATAATATCAGTTTAGAATATCTTTACTAACCAAAGCATATCTTAATTGCATTTGCACTCAGTATCCGTTTATTCAGTCTATATCCTATTATCGCTTTTTTCAATTTTAATTCCCCATCCATGTTCAAAATATCCCAATCATTTATAATTTCAGAACAAGTTATATTTGGGTAACCAAAAGCTTCCTTTATTCAAAGTTCTTAACATGTTCTTATTTCCCTTTTCATACCAAGATATTATATTCTGATTACAAATCCTATCTATCTAGTTATAATAATACTATTTCTAGCAATCTATTCTTAATCATATTCAATCATCTAATTGATAATATAACATCCCCTCTAATAGGTCAAAGCTTCTATTTCCTAACTTTCCAAGTCAGTGCATTTGGATCATCAAATAATTCTTCCTCTATTTTTGTGTATATTATTTGAGACAAAAGAAACAATTTAGTTGAAGCATTTTTGGAAGAGCTAGCCTGTTGATATTCATTAAACAGCCTCCCTCCTCCAATTCCCCACAGTTCTGAAATCTTGGTTTGTAAAATGTATTTTCCATTTCTAATGTTATCGTTGTGTTTTCTAAGTCTTCATTTATCTGAGTCTGGTCACTGATTTCTTCCTTTAGATCCTCAAAATTTGTGTCAGCATTCTCTGGTTTTCCTTCTATTTTCTGGGTTGCTGGTTCCTTCGCTGTAGTTATTTTCTGAGTTTATAGATTTAAATTAGAAGATTTTTACTATTTAGAGCTAAGTATGAAGCAAGTAAGTAGTCTTTATAAATTTATCCAACCACCTAGCCGTTCTTAAACCTCCCCTAAGCATACATAAGTAAAGTTCAGGTTTTTCTGTCTAACAAGAGAAATATCTTTCCTGTCCAGGGAGTAAAAAGAACCATTAAAGGTTGTAACAGTCAAAATTTATAATCCAAAGTGCTTCATCATATCAGGCAGTAGTGTATGTTTCTTCTACAGGAAAATAATTCCACAATACAGCTCTGAAAGTCAATGTTTGTGTTCATAGTTCAGACAGGCCAATTTTAAAATAATATTATCATTTCTGCCACATAGATAAGCAGCCCCCAACTCTATTCCTTTTTCTCAGCTGCAGTTCTCAAAAATAAAAGCTTCAAGGCCAGCCAAAATCTTATCTAGCTCTGGGCTTCAAACCAGGTTTCTTTTATGCATAAATAAATTCTAGTGCTGTAATTCACCACTAGATGTCATCAATGCCGTTTTTCAGTTTTTAAATCCAAAACGTATATTGTAAATTTTTCAAGTCTTTCTTTTTTTTAAAAAGTCTTAAAAACACTTTTAGTCCCCAGATTTCCAAGTCATATATGTATATGTATATGTATGTGTGTGTGTGTATGTATATGTATGTGTGTGTGTGTGTGTGTGTGTGTGTATAAATTCAAAATTAGTCTTGTAGGTTTCTCCTTTTTCCCCCAGGTAATTAATTCGCTGCTTTCCTGAGGGAATGGGGTGGAAATTCCCTTTCCCTCATCCTCGGGGGGAATGCTTTGGGCAGAATTTCAGGAAGAAGTCTTAAAGTCATAAAGAGAGGCTTAGATCTCACCCAATGTCATCCACGTTGCTGTAAGATTGCTTGATAGTGCTTGGTGTCTTCCGTTGACAGTAGCTTCTGACTGGCTACGTGAATGTAGCCAGTCTTTCCCACGCCGGTTTAGAGTGCTTCCTCTGATCAAACGGGAGGGCTGCCCCCCCACGATCAACGAGAGTCCCCTCCTTGCTTGCCGCTTCTGCGGGACGACTTTTGACCCCTTCAAGGGTCCCCCAGCGGGGCAAAATCAAATGCGGAAGACGGAGCCCCATCTTCCTGCGTCTGCCTTGCCACGAAGCCAAAACCAGAAGCCCTTTGTTGTGCTTTTTTGATGACATTTTTGATGTTAGACGTCCATTTCAAGTCCTGGGAGATTATAGAACCCAGAAACCTGAAGGTCTATTGTTGATACTGTGCTGATTAATGTTGAAAGAAGTGGTAGAATAGGGGGGGTTCTCTTAAGATTTATTATTATTTCTACAGATTTGAGTATGTTCAGTTCAAGATTGTTCCAGCTGCACCATAGGGATTTTAAGCTATCTCTGGTATTTTGAGTTTTGAATACCTCCACAAAAATGATAGCCAATTGATGCACATGCATGAAATGCACTCTTATTACTGTATTTCCAATGTCATACTGTTGCATTTTATACAAATTGTAGTTCCCCAACTCTCTATAAAGAAACTCTACTAAGAGAGTATTGAAATATCCAATTTAAAGTCCTGACTAAACCCTGGTTTGCCATTTTCAATAGGACCATACTTAGAAAATATTACAGATACCATCTAGATTTCCAAGAATTCTAATCTTTATGCTTCATTTTCAGGAGTACAACCCAATCAAAACAAACTGCACAGCCTTACCTTTATTTTATTAATCTAGGCTAAAACTTCTCTCAAAACAAAATTTTCTGGAATGTTTACAATGTTTACACATATTGGACATATTTCAGCCCAAACCTCAAGATGATCTCTTTTAGCATTTCATCTAAATTAGCATGATTTTTGTTAGAGAATTTTAATTTCTCTGTTGGTAAAAATAAATCAGAAGCTCTCACAGTTGACTGCATTTAGCTGATTCAAATAAACTCTTTATATTCATATAAAAATATTTACAATACCATATATTCTTCTTCATAGCAACATAGCATAAATGAAGACTTCTTACAGCAGAGACAGACCTGAGACCTGAAACTGAAACCC
>NW_015386333.1:3649838-3661099 GCF_001527695.2 Protobothrops mucrosquamatus
CTGGCTTGCATAGGTCCCACCAGATCTGCATGGACCAGTTCTAGAGCTCTTTTTGTTTGTCTTGTGCTATATTTACTAACTGGGAATGCCTTTGACTTCGATGCTTTGCATACTGCACAGTCCAAATATGTTTTGCATCCCTTCAAATTTAGCCCTTCTGCAAACTCTTGCATTTGCTGCAAAACTTTAAAGCTTGCATAACCAAGTCTTCTATGTAGAAGATGAACGCATGAATCATGCTCTGCAACATTCTTAAATATATGGGAACATTGAACCTTTTGTCCCTGCAATACATATAGATTATCTTCCTTTATGCCTTCTGCACAAATATTCCCATTCCTTTTGATGAGACACTTCCCATTTACAAAACTAGTCTCAAAACCTTGTTTGTCTAAATTACACACACTTAACAAATTATGTTCCATCTCAGGTACACAAACCACATTGGTAAACTTTGATTCCAAATATGGAATTTTTACATCGCCTCTTCCGATGACTTTTGCTTTCTGGCCATTTGCCAAAGCTACAGCTTCTTGTGCTACTGGAACAAACCTGCAAAATAATTCAGAGTCATTAACAATTGTTTGACTTACCCCACTATCTATTAGCCACTTGTCTCTGTTGTTGCTATTGCAAACGTTTGCAACACCAAAATGTTCCTTTTGCAAATTAGTCTTCTTTGCATGCACAAAGGTCCTGTTCTGCAAATTGTTCCTCTGCAAACAGTTCCTTTTCAGATGTGTAGTCGCTCCACAAATGTAGCAATTCTTTCCTTGCAAAACTCTCTGTCTGCAAAATCTCTCTTTTGTTGCAATTTGGTCCCATCTGCTTGTTCCTTCTCCTCCGGAGACTTGCAGTCTGGACCCCCTCCTCAGGAATTTCTCCTCCTCGTGGCTACTCCTGAAATTGTGCTTTTCTTCTTCATTAAGCAAACATGCCTTTCAAGCCTCAAAATTTAAGTCTTTCTCTTCTTTGCACTCAAATATAGCAGAAACTGTGTCCCACGTTTTATCTAAACTGTTCAACACCAATAAAACCTTCTGTGACTCAGGAAATTTAATCCCACGTTGTTCTAAGTCCAAAAATAAACTTTGCATTTTATTTAAATGCTGTTCCACAGATTCACCTGGTTGCAAACAGGCNAACATAGGCAATTTCTTCTAGCTTCAAATTACAATGCAGTCCTTAGTAAGCTCTGGGCCCATAACCTGTTAGAGAATTTTAATTTCTCTGTTGGTAAAAATAAATCAGAAGCTCTCACAGTTGACTGCATTTAGCTGATTCAAATAAACTCTTTATATTCATATAAAAATATTTACAATACCATATATTCTTCTTCATAGCAACATAGCAAAAATGAAGACTTCTTACAGCAGAGACAGACCTGAGACCCAGCTCCTAACTCCAAACCTTTTGCACAGACTCAGTAGCACTTTCTTCACATTGGCTGACTGAGTTACCAAATGACTCTTCCTGCTCATGAATATTCCAACAATTTTGCACCTGGTTAGTAGCACACAGAGGAGAACAACAGATCGCTAGCACTGACTTCTTCAATTTTCTTAAATGAAAGAAAAACTGTAAAGCAAATCCCTCAAACATAATCTTGCATGGTTTATAAATCATTGTGGCATCTATCACTTACAGAAACCTTAGATTTGAAGCTTCAGTTCTTCCCAGACTCAATAACATGGCCATTAGCAAGTATAGTGGGAATTACAGTACAAACATCTACATGGAATCAGGTTAGCTACTCCTTAAATTATAATTATGAAAGCTAGTGAAAGGTTAGGATAATCATCAAGAAAACAATCTCCTGATCATCTTCCAGTACAAAATTTTTCATCCAAATTTCAGATTTGAAATTCTCCAGAGAATGAGTGCTATTCAGAAGTACTGGATTTTGTCATTAGCACTAGTTAGCAGCCACAATAAACTGAATAGAATCACCATTATTCACTGTAAATAAATGAAGCTACCATCCTCTTCAAATATGACTTAGGTTATAGTTCTCACTTTCTTCTTCTCCCTCCTCCTCCCCCCCCCAAACACTACAGCTGTAGTGGTCATATGGCAGTGGTGGCGAACCTATGGCACGGGTGCCAGAGGCGGCACTCAGAGCCCTCTCTGTGGGCACGTGCGCCGTCGCCCCAGTCCTAGGCCTTCAGCTGGGTTTTATAAAACCTTTTCGCTTTAGGCCTCTGCCGCCGTGTGCAAAAAAAAGAGGTTCAATCAATCAGTCAATTTCAACTTCTTGCAGGAAAAAAAAAGATCTTGCAAAGTTGGAATTGATTGATTGAACTTTTTAGTCCCGCCCAGTCTGTCATTACCACCGCAGCCACGCCCGCCCAATGAGTCACACCCACCCAATGGGTCACACCCACCCAATGGCCACACCCACCCGGCACCTGACGATGCATAAATGGGTTTTGGGTTTCAGTTTGGGCACTCGGTCTCTAAAAGGTTTGCCATCACTGTCATATGGCATCAATCATCTGAGATATCTCCCTCTAGTCTTTAGGACATATACCTACTCCTTCATTATAAACACTTTCTCTCTCTCTGTCTGTCTGTCTGTCTGTCTGTCTGTCTGTCTCTCTCTCTCTCTCTCTCTCTCTCTCTCACACACACACACACACACACACACACACACACACGAACACCTACCAATCAATAAGGCTGGGTGCACCCGGGTCTTCTTGAGAACAATACTGCTGCTGCATCTCTGCTTTCTTCCACTTGGACAGAGCTGAGAAACATAAGCCGCTACCGCCACTTGAGTGGAAAGGTCGACAAGGAGAAGAGGGTCAGGATTGGTGCCAGCCAGCCAGTCAAACAAGGAATAGATCAGGCAGGGTGGTTGGCTGGTTGGCTGGCTGGGGAGAGGTGATCGTGACCACTCAGGTGGCTGCTGCCGCCAGTGGTTTGGGTTTTGAAGCGTCCCATAGGTGCTGAAACACTTTTTAATCAAATGGAGACTTGACAGAGACTGCAAGGTCCGTATGCCTGGAATGGGGCACTTGAGAAACGGAGCCTTCTGTTCCGTTTCTAAGCACGCATTGGCAACCATGCAGAGCTTCCAGTCCCTGTCAAGTCTCCATTCGGATAAAGTGTTTCAGCACCTATGGAGCACTTCAAAACGCAGGGATTCGCTCCATTTTTCAAGCAGCCCATTCCAGGCATATGCAGCTTGCAGTCTCTGTCAGATCTCCATTTAGTTAAAAAGTGTTTCAGCGCTTCAAAACCCAAGCCACTAGCAGCGGCGGCCACCTGATCCCCCCTCCTCAGCCAGCCAGCCAGCCACCCCACCAACCTACTCCTTGCCTGAATAGTTGGCTGGCACAAATCCTAACTGTTCTTCTCCTTGTCGACCTTCCCACTCAAGTGGTGGCAGTGGCTTGAGTTTCTCAGCTCCATTTGAATGGAAGAAAGTGGAGATGCAGCAGCAGGATTGCTCTCAAGAAGACCTGGGTGCACTGCTCTCTCATGTGCGCTAGCCTTATTGAGAGCAATTCTGCTGCTGCTTTCAATCTCTGTCAAATCTCCGTTCAGATAAAAAGTGTTTCAGCGAATATGGAGTATTTGAAAACAAAGCAAATGCTTCGTTTTCAAATGCCCCATAGGTAGTCAAACTCTTTTTACGCGGAGACCTGATAGATTCTGGAAGCTCCACATGGCTGCCAGTGGGGCCCTTGAGAAACCAAGCATTTTGCTCTGTTTCTAAGTGCACATTTGCATGCAGAAGGAGCTTCCAGTCTCCCCAAGATCTCCGTCCTGATGAAAATTCTTCCAGCAGGGGCAGAAAGGAGTTGGAGACAGGAGCAGGAGATAGTCACTACAAACACTGCGAGAGTTCAGACTCCCATTCTCTGCAGAAGAGGATGGGTGTCGGATATTATAGGCACCCAGGAGCTTCCATCAACTCTTCTCTCCCTCAAAGGCAGAAACCGCAGCAGAGAGGAGACAGATCTTTTCAAGGTAAGTGAGTCTGGCACAGCAGGGAGGGAGGGGGAAGCATGAGGTATCTTAGTGGATTGGGGAGGCCTTGGGGGCCTGTTTCATCACTAGGCCCTCCATGGCCTTCACCACCCTAAGATACCTCATGTTCACTTAACGAGCCACAAGCATTTTAACAAGCAGGGAGTAATCTCGTTCAAGATACAAAATTCACTCCCACAAATTCTCGAGTTCCGAATGGAATGGGCAGACTCCATTAAATTCATAATTCGAGGACTGTACTTGTTTGCTGTAATTCATTCATCTATTATATGAGGGCAAGCTGCTTATGACTGGCTTTTTCATCCTGATCAAGTGAACATCCCTCCCCCAAAATCATATCTCTATCAGCATAGATTTATTTTGATGCCCTCTAAATCTGTGAAATGCTTATCAAAGAATATATAATTTGTCACTCAAATCAGAGTCAGTGCCAAAGAACTTGAAGGTAGTCCGTTAGATCTTTTTCCTGGCACCCGTACCCATTTTAAACAGTATTTTGCTAACAAAGTCACTAGATTTACAATACTTCATGACCAGAGTCCATGCTTATCTAACTTTTAGTAGCAGCATCCCAGTTTTTTATTTAGTTTAATAGGATGGTGCCACCATGTGAATAGTATTTGTATATTGCAAATATGAGTTTGTACGTAACTGCTAAAAGTTGCTGAGGGTGCAGGGATTTAATCTAGCCAAGATGAGTATCTCTTTTCTTTTTTAAGAAATGGCCAAAATAGTTTAAAAACTATTCATATTACAGCAATGGTGATGAAGATAATGTGAAGCCTCCCATAGGTTGAGCTTGACTCCTGATGACATATTTTGTCACCAAGTTGTATGTGATTGCTATTGCTTTCTTCCAGGCATGTTTCTTCCAATTTAGTCAAGAGCCATGGGATTTTCTAGTGTTCTCCCATTCAGTTACTATCCAGATCCAAGCTTACATAATGTTTTCAAGGTCAGCCAAGTTAAGTGAGCTGCTTTATCCTATGTTCCTTTAGTTGTGGAAACTGCATTGTTTCCTACTATTCCATCAGTCTAAAAACCTATCAGCCCCCAGTGGTTCATAAACTACACAGATACAAATCCATCCATTTTCAGTTACATTCACTTTTTGTTTGTGAACAATTTTTCTATAGTGACTAAAAGAACTTTAATTACTCATTTTAAAAACCTCATAAATAAGCAAGTTTAAAGTTCAAACTATTTTTATGCATCTTACAAAAAATGTAAATTAAAGCATTACCTATAAATAAAAATTATTGTATTTCTGTAAGGAATTCTTTTCTAATAAGAAATTAGATCAGCAGAATTAGAAATATATATGAATAGGTATACTGTGATCCAAAGAGTACGGGGGTGCTTTAATCCTGGGAAGCATCTGCACTGTAAAAATTGGTATACTTTTTATTAGAAAAAAAATGATATGCTTTTCTATCCTCTTATTTCAGACAAAGCCAAACGTTTTAGATGTTTGCTTCTCTTCTAACAAATATCATCAACATCATTCTTCCATGGTTCAAATTTTTATTAATTTACCAAAATATAAAATCCAGAAATACAAAGAAAAATTAAAATAATGGGAAAATTGGGTAGAAGAAGTGGAAAAGGAAAAAGTGTAGGGGAAAGGGGAAAAGAAAAAAATAAAGCATTGACTTCTGACTCTTTTTGATGCAGTAGAATAAGCTAATAACATACAACTTCAACTTTTTACATTTATGTAATAATATAGACTAGCCATTTCTATAACTAATCAACAAAATCCAAAATCAAAATCACTTTTCACCTCAAGCATAAAGTCCAAAAGCAGTTTCCAAATAAAGACAAAATTAATTGTAATCACTATCGTTCTTTTGGCCAAGGAAATATAGTAATTTCAAAGATGCTGCTGGAAAGTGTCATAAGCATCTTTAGGCAAAAGTTTCATTCCCCTCTCTCCATCCGATTTTCCAAGGAGCAACTACATAAATTACTTTAAAGGCATAATACTCATCTGGTAGTTTTTAAAAAAGGAACGTTGGGTGCTAGTGCCTGAATATATAACACCAAGCAAATTCACACTTCATTAACTGGATTATTCTCTTGTCTGGAATACTGCAATATGCTCTATATGGGGCTATCTTTGAAATCCATTCATAAGCTTTAGATGATGCAATATGCAGCAGCGAGACCCCTAGGATGGTCCATATTACACCCCTGCTCTGTAAACTGCACTGGCTATCGGTCTGCTTTCGGGTGCAGTTCAAGGTGTTGGTTATAACTACTAAACCACTTAATGGCATAGGTCCAGGCTACCTGATCCTTATCCCATTAGGATTAGGATGAGCCCCTCCTATTCATGCCGGCAGAGAGGGACTATTGCAGATCCCATTGGTCAAAGAATTGGGATCCAGAAGAAGAAGTTTCTCTGCTGAAACGTTCATCCTTTGGAACATCCCATCTTCTAGGACAAAATCTACTTTCCTACTTTCCTATCCTTCTGTAGGAACCTGAAGATCCGGCTCTGCCAATTGGCCTGGGAACAAAAGGGGGAGTTCCACATTGGAGATGGCTGCTGGCTGATTCTACTTCCCCCTCGCTCTTTGCTCTCCACCCATCCATCTTTTTATAACATATTGATATTTTCCTATTGTTTTTTTCATTGTTTATTTTATTGTTCTATTATTTTTCTTCTGTTTTGTTTACACTTCTTTTCATTTGTTCATGTTTATTGTTGTAAGCTACTTAGAATAGGCAGCAAATAATTTTTAAAAATAAATAAACTGTGTTCTGGAAGATGTATTGGTTCAACTACACAATAGTTGTGCTGCTGAACCAATACATAGTTGATTGTTAGTTAAAGAGCCTTACCCTATGCAGCATTCAACCAACTTTTTCCATCATTATATGTATGAAGATCACCAAACTCCAGCATAAATCCCTATTAATCTTTTCATCGAGTGCAAATTACTAAGCCAGATTTTTCTCACCAGTAAGAGAAAGAAAATACTCAATATGGGGCCTCCAAAATTATGCACAATATTATAGAAGAGGATACTGAGGGGCATGGAGAGTGCCCATCTATAGAGTGACCAAAGGTCAAACACAACTGAATAGCTCCACAGATTTGTATAAAGTAACTAGACTGACATGACAATTTCTAATAATTCCTAGCATGGAATTAAATTGCCTTTAATGTACCCAACTTTTAAAATGTATTTTGTGATTTTAACTTTGAATTATTTACTCTGATTTATTATATCATTAACATTTTATTACAAATTACTGATTGTAACCTGCTGAGAACAATAGTTGCAATGGACTAAAAGCAAATATAGTACAGGAATTAATATAAGTAAAAAAGACATATGATGCAATATCTACCAAAACATTCTGGTTAATTCCTCCAGTCCCCAAATTGCAACACACTGACATTTATTTAAATATTCTTCCAGAATATTTATACTGTGGGGGTGATTAAGCCCACCTTTTGGATTTTGTGATTTTTGGATTTTTTTTTCATTCCAATCCAATTTTTTGTCATCCTTTGCATCTTAACTTATTCTTGTCTGTATTTTTGTCATTTTTAATATTTTTATTTGTAAATGCCCAGAGTCATTAGGTGTTACATATCAATTTAAATAATACAGTAATTATAATAATTTCATTTGCCAACTTACTGAATATTTGTTCATTTTGACAAGGTCTTCTATAGAGTTCTTTATAAGCCTATTTGTTTTAAACATCTGGAATAACCTTTTTTAGCTGTGTTATAGATAAATGGTATATTACATATTATTCATGCCTAACTCCAGATTAGTAATGAATAAAAGAAATTAAATAGATCGTTAGAGCAATCAGATCAGATCTCTTCATTTCCTTGTTCTTTCCACTGTAAGAATTATTCATTTATTTCAGTTTCTTACTTTTCAACTTGTCAACTGAATGAGGATGATCAAATCTTACCAATTTTATTAAGATTTTTGTGAGATTTTGAGAGTATATAGTACTCTTTTGGAAGTTTTGAGGCAATTATAGATGAGGTATAGGAGTTACACTATAAAATATCTACTACAAAGTGGCTATCAATACAGGTAGTCCTCGAGTTACAAGTGTAATGGAGTCTGCCCATTCCACTCATAACTTGAAAACTCATAGTGTGAATCTTGTACCTTGAACAAGATCCTTTAATGACCCTTGCTCATTAAAACACACATGGCTCATTAACTGAACATGAGGTATCTCAGGGTGGGGAAGGCCATGGAGGGCCTAGTGATGGAACCGGACCCAAGGCCTCCCTGACCCACCAAGATACCGCATGCTTCCCCCTTCTTTCCTGCCATGCCGGACTCACCTGGAAAAGATCCATCTCCTCTCTGCCGCGGTTCCTGCTGCCACCCGGATTGAACCTGGGAGACGCTTTTGGGCGCCCCCACCCCCCCATGGCCCGATCTGGGCTCTGGAGGTCTTTTAATAGCAACAACAAACCCATATGCACAAAGATGAAATAATACACTAATTGGAGAGCACATCTTTCTCTTTCTGTTCTGGCCACTTTTTTACAGAGGTACAGTAGAGAATATTTTAACAAACTGCATCACTGTTTGGTTTGAAGGTAGCAAGTCCATACAGTGATTGGTAAGGACAGCTGAGAAGATTATAGGAAACTCATTTTCCGTTATTCAGGATACTGTTTATAAGTGCTATGTGCTTAGAGCTCAAAGAGACCCCACACATCCACTTCACAGTCTGTTTCTTTTGCTCCTCTCTGGGAAGAGATTTCAAAGTATTTATAACAGAACTACTAGATTCTGTAACAACTTTGTTTGTTATGCCATCCATCTTGTAAATTTGCAGAATTCTTTTTCCCCCGCCATGTATATGTATACATTTGGACTAAACTGTGATGTTTCTCAGTGTCATATATGTGTGTGTGGGTGAATTTATTGTTATAGAAATTCGCTTTAAATATTTAGAAATATAAAGCAAAAAGTTAAGGCTACAACTTTTTTTGTATTCTACTGCAGGACTTTTCAACCTTTTTACCGATTGTACCACTTTTAGGATATGGCAATATTCGATTACCACCTAGCAAAATGTCAAAAACTTGACCAAAAAAAAAAACCTTGTTCAAAGTTGCAATTGCAATTGCACTGAAATGACTTATGACCATTTTTCACACTTATGACCATTGCAGCATGCCCAGGGTTATGTGATTTATATTTGGATGCTTGGCAACTGATTCATATTTATAATGGTCACAGTGTTCCAGGGTCATGTGATCCCCTTCTGCAACCTTTTGACAAGCAAAGTCAATGGCAAAGCTGCTGGTGGCCAAGTGCTAAGGCAGGACTTCCTTTCCTCCCTCCCTTCCCTGCCTCCCTTTTTCTCATTCCCATCTCCTTCTGAAGGAAGAATTTGAACCCCCCCCACCCATATTTTCCCTCTTCCATATATTGATCAAACAAGGAAAGGCCTCCAGAGACAGAAAAGACAAGCTGCTGAGCGAACTAGCTTAAAAAGGCACATTCCCCTTTAAGAATTAGCTACTGGCTAGAAAGGAAAGTAAGGAACACAGCCAGCACTTAAGGAAGAAAAAAAGTATTGGCTGCCGGCTAAGGCAACCTCCCCAAATGGCTCCATTCATAAGTAAAGGAATGCTACAGGCAAAATCCATTCAGGAGAAAAATACTTCAAAATCCCTTGCAGCAAAACTTACAGCTAACAGCAGAGCAATAGAAGCTTAACACAAGACATCAGCCATCAGCCAAATAGAAATTGCCAAACACTCCTTAAGACAGTGGTTCTCAAACCTGTGGGACGGGACACCATTTGGGGTCGATCGACCATTTCATGGGGGTCGCCAAGCAAGGCTGTCCGCCATTTTTTCCCTTTTCTGGCGGGTGCCTTACCTCCCTTGGGCTGGGCCAGCTGGTGGTCGGCCTGCTCCATCTCTGCCGCTTGCCAGCTACGCCTTGGCCGGCACAGGGGGCGGAACCACGCATGCATGGCGCTCCCGGTCAGGGAAAGTCCTCGACTTACGACCGGTTGGGTAGTCCTCGACTTACGACCGGTTTAGTCCTCGACTTATGACCGGTTTAGTCCTTGACTTACGACCGGTTTAGTCCTCGACTTACGACCGGTTGGGGTCGCGGCATTAAAAAGGTTGAGAACCACTGCCTTAAGAACACAAAGCCCTCATTGCACAAATCCCAGAACTTCAAAGTCACAAAAGCACATAAGAATCCTTCCACTCTCCATCTCCTTCCCTCCTCCGTGCCTCACCTCCAGCCATTGCTGCCTTTTTTCATTCCTCTTGGAGGGTGACCCCTCCCCCGCTGCATTTGTTGCCTGTTTGCTGCTGCCAGCACAGGTGGCTGCCACAGCAGCTGTAGATCGGCTCATGGCCAGCCTGCTTGATCTCCTCTCCCCCCCTCCCCCTCCTTCTTCTTCTTCCCCTTCCGTGCAGCTGACTCTGCCTCCTCCCAAGGCTGCTGCTTTTTTTCTCTCTCCCTCTCCTGCCCAAACTGCCTCCTTTTATAGGCTCTCCTGTCTCCCCCCCTCCTTTCTTATGGGGGAGGGTGAGCCAGAAGTGAGTCTGGGGCCTTTGCAGCTCCAGAGGACTCTCTCACTGCAAGTCCTTGCCTGTGCTGGCTCTTTCCCTCCCCCACTACACTTGGCTAGGCAAGGCTGCGTACCACCTGCCACTCATTAATGTACCACAAGTGGTACGTGTACCACCGATTGAAAAGCCCTGTTCTACTGCACTAAAAAAGTTGGAAGTCACTTTTTTCTTTTTTATTCTCTCTTGGACTTCTCTTTCTTTTTAACTTTCTTAATTTCTGTTCATATTTTAACTCACAATAAACTCTACTAAAAAGAGAGAAAGAAAAGCTACACATAAATGTTTAACCACATTCAATGGGATTTATTTCTTGGTAAGAATACATAGGTTTGTAGCCTTATATGATTTTTATTCTTGAAGGAAAATTAAAAGAATAAATTTAGTTTGTGGAATCAAGGGCTTATTAAAAGTTCAATTTAATAAAAACTTGATTCATAAAGACAAATTTAAGAAAAAATAATTTTTGAGACTTCCGGTGGCAGGCGATTTCGTCGGTCGCAGCTGTTTGCTGCCTCCCGCCTGTTTTGCGTAAAAGCCGGTTTGACAGCCAGCATCAGCTGTCAAACGGCTTGATACCTTTCCCCTGGGCATAAGGGGATAGGTGAGCTGCCCGGGGTAGGAGTTGAGTTCCCGAGTCGTCCTATATGGACGATGTAGGCGA
>NW_015386333.1:3662120-3679537 GCF_001527695.2 Protobothrops mucrosquamatus
GTAAGGGATGGTGTTAAACTATCTTGCTGAAATGGTAAAGATTTTGGATATTTGAAGAACTAACTAAATGAATAATTTTTATTAATACGGAGGAGATGGATTGTTTAAGTTTAGACTTTGGAGTTAGAGATATTAATATTTGTGTACTTGTATTTGAATATTAGCCTAGGTTGGTTTGGGAAGTCCGGGGGGTGGGGGGGTGGGATATAACATTGTGTAATATCTGTGATGTATTTCTTTTTTCTATGATAAAAACAATAAAAAAATTTTAAATACAAGAAAAAATAATTTCACAAACTATTTGATGGAGTTCAATAAAAAGTATATATAGCCATCAAAAAGTTCATAAAAACAACAATGAAGCAAGTATATGCCATGTTATTATATTCATTACAAACATGAAAAGGAAATAGGGATTTTACTGCTCCCCTTTCTCTCTTAAGAGAGTAACTACAAATAATGTACTATCACCCAGAAGATTTTTTAGGCTGCTAGATAATTTTAAAGAAATAATCTGTAGTGGCTATAATCTATCCTACTAGGAATAGGTTGTTGAAGAACTTTTGTAACTCTGCTACTTGAAACTCTTTAACTGGTAATAGCTGTCTTCTAGTAAAATAAATTATCTGACAATGAGCTATTTCCAACACAAAGTAGATACAAAAGGCCCATATAAGACTCAAGGAATAAATCCTAAATCTTTTTGAGACTAAAACTGTATTTTCAGGTGGATGCCAATATTTGGAGTAAAGCACAGCTTATTTTCTAGCAGTTACTACCAGTCACTTTCTTCCAAAAGGTACAGAGATATTGTGAAATATAACATGAAAGACACAAATGAGGTCTAAAGACAGAATGTGGTCAAATTAATCTATCTGGTTTTCTTAAGTGAGTTATATTTCAAAGTATCTTCTACATACAAATAATATGCTTTAATATACTTTAATAAAATGTATTTGGTCTTTCCCATCTGTTCCCTGTTTCATCAAGTATTTCTTCTTATGCTGTACATTTTAGCAAAGTTGGGAGATGGTGAGAAACAAAGTTTGGTATCTGTGCTTGAATGGGGGAAAAAAACATATCACCCCATATCTTCACAACCTAAATGGCTGGTGGCTAAAAGTATCACAATACAATATCCTGTACCTCCTGCTCTCAATGTTTTTAACTGAAAATACTAGGGATTATATCTGTCACAATCTATATACAAATATATTTTTTACAAATTAACTATGTTACCTCTCATAGAGAGGTATATAACAGTGAAGATAACCTGCTCCTATTTAAATTAAGTTAGAACTGTACATTTTTTATTAGTACTTGAAACCAACAGTTGAGGAAAATCTCTTTATTCAATAGCTTAAGGCAGGCATGTCAAACTCGCGACATCACATGACGTCGCGAGACGTATCGCGACTTTTTCCCCATTGCTGGCAATGGGTGGGCGTGGTTTCAGTATGATGCATCTGGCCCGTGGGCCAGCAGTTTGACATGCCTGGCTTAAGACAAACTAATCTTGAATACCAATCTAGAAAGCAAAAAATTAAACATATGACTATGCCTGGAAATAAACAGTATCAAATTGTTCACAGATTGCAATGTAAGATTACATAAATGTTATGAAGCTGCTGGGTGTAGCTTCATCTTTACTCATCATCTTTACTCACAATGTATATTTGCTTAGTCAGAGCAGAAGAACAACTATCAGTTTAAAAGTCAACTAGAAACTGGGGTCTAGAAATATCCCCTCCAACAATAATGTTCCTTCTATACTTGAAATCAGGGGACTATTTTCAGAACAAATTTTCTTCTATACATAAACCAAAGAAAATTAATCCCCTAAGTGTAAATGTCAGTATGATAAGCTCTTCCCTTTTTCCTATAGGATATTGTGTATTAGTAAACAGTATTTTAGAGATTATTTGCATCAATCCTTAACATTTATTTTAATTAAATGAAAGGATCTGTTCTAAAAAAGTCAATAAAAGCATATAGCATAAAAGAAAAAATATTAGTCCAAGTAATGTTTGACAAACTTTAAAATGCAACTCTAGTATTTAAATTATGCAATATTACACTTTAAAGAAACTACTTTTTTATCCTTATTCCCTGCAAATTATTTGGCAAAAATATATTGTCCAGATGTTTATCTTGTTGCTTTCCCTTCACCGAAAAGATACTTAATTGCAGCCAGTTTTTCATCTGCAGTTTGCAGCAATAATAACCAGCCATTTTGTTTTCACCATGAAAACTATTGACCAGATATCTTTCTATCTCTTTATTAGAATGTTACATTATTTTTAAAATAAGCATTAAAACAATATATTGCATCAAACAATTTACATCAAACAATTTAGACTGCTTCAAAAACATCTATAAATATGCACTTATTTGCACATCCATCCGTGCATATAACAACAGACTCTGTAATATAATGGATTTTTATTCTATGACTTCAAAACAAAATCTACTGCTGCATAAAGCTATTAAATATATACTTTAAAATATTCTAAATAAATATGTTCATGTATTTAGTAAAGTAGTATATTTTATACCTCAGCTGCCTTATAATAAATATGTCAAGGCCAACACACATTTTTCTCCACCTGTTCAGACTGCAATAGCTTGCTGTGAGAATGACAATTAAAAAGGTGTCACTGTTGACATTTCCTGTTTCTTCTCAGTTAATCTGTCTCAAACATACATTTACATCCTGTATTTTAAAGACACTACATACATGCACATACTTGTTTATATAATAGCTTGGCAACAAAGAAATATATAAAATACCAAGAGTACATAATGAAAAAAGCATCTCTGAATTCAGCTTAAATTATTTCCAGTCTAACAAAAAAACAGCAATGCATTGATATTTTAGAGCCTAAAAATGTCTTTCTTATAAATGATTGAGGTTTGAAAGGGAAGTATTTTACCCTTAATTGGATCTTATTACAGATTCGATCATATTACACTACTTCAATTTCATATGCAACATATCATAAGAATTATATAACATTTTGGAGACACTAAGATGTCAGAAGTTATCACATGGTACAGTCTTAATAATTAGAACAAATATAAGCAATTCAGAGGAATTATATGTTGCTTCAAGTAATAATATTCATTTAAAACTAGAACAGCAATATGACGTTGTTAATACTGTCAAAAATAGCCTGTGACTTAAATTTAAGAGACTGGAAGTGTCTCCCACTGTTCAAAATAAATGGAGGAGTTAATAAGACTAATATTCTGTATTAATACATTTAAATATACTGCCCATATAAGTAACATGCAGGACCATATTTCTAGATATAGGATGGAACCTAGTGATAGAATAATATGCGGAGTTGAAATCAAAAAGTATAAAATATTTTAACATAAAAATCCATAAACTAGCCATTAATGAAAATGTTCTTTCAAAAATTACATTTCCATCTCTGTCATGACTAATTTTTTTATTCCACCAATAGTTCATTGCACAAAAACATATCTGATCTTATATATACGTTAAGGTGCAGTACACTACTATAAGCAAAATACAAGTGTCTGCATTTCTTTGCCTCCCATCCCCATGTCTAATGACACAGCACTTCTTAAATCATTCTTATTCAATTATGTATGTGCAAACCTGGATCATAACCTGAAGATTCCACAATCTTCTACAATCAAAATACATTTCATTAGCCTTTCAGACAGTTTAGATATCTTTTTCTTACACATTACACTTACTAGCATCTATTAATGCTTGTGAGGTATGCTGAAATCAGAAGCTCAGAAAAAATACCAAATGTTAAATCCAATGTTAAAATTCTTTTTCTATTGACTTTAATTATAACTTTACAAGCTGCTGTAAATTATTGTATGCGTTAGAGCTTTTGGAAATATGTGTTTTGAGCAAAAACATAAAGCTGGATCTGTTATATTTCTTTCATCAAACATAATTCATAAACACTAAACAAGTGTCAAACAAATGTTGAGCATTTGGAATGCAAACCTCATATTGCAGCTGTTAAAAATAGCTACAGCATTCATTCTTTGGGACTGCTGTGTCCTTGGCCAATTCAACAGAAAATCCTTCACTATTCACAATATTATAAAATAAAATTCTTATTTCTTTCACCTCTTCTTACCTTTCATACATCTCAGAAAAATTGTGATTAGAAGCATAAGAGTTTATCAAATTGATATTGCATGCTTATAGTCTTTCTTTAAAACATGCTAGATAAATGTATATTATCCAATACATACTCTTACATGTTTTACAAGTAGCATGCCAATCTATTGTACATAATCAAGATACTGTCGATATATCTGTTACAATATTCAAGATTAAAAAAACAGTATTGCTAGAATTATTTTCGATTAACATTATAAACAAGAAAAGCTTACACTCCCTCTTTTTGTTGCAGCTAAATAAAACCATTCACCTACCTCTGCTGCATACTGATGGTTATTGTTTCCTAAGGAAGCTTCAAACATGCTGCACCATTTTGCCTGTTTCATGGATGGCGCAGAAGCTGGCAGGGCAGCAGACAGAGGAGTATTCTAGAGTCAGCAAATGTCAGTGATAGCCTTATACTGCAGTCTGTGCATTAAACACACTGAAACCCACAGGTGCCTACGTAGAGCCATACAGCTGCAGGCAGCGCCTTTACGTTTTCTCAGCAGAATGCCTGTGTTCCACTTTCATTCTTTTTTAACCCATTGCATGACAATAAACCAGTACCATCCCTGAGGATGTCTGTAGCAAAATCATCACATAATAGCCTGCAGGCAGAGGGAAAAGCTTTAAGGCACCACATTTCCTATAGAAAAGACAACACAACTGCTTTCACCATGAACAGGTTTATCTTATTTGATTATCATCAATCACTGTTTTTTAATTTAACATAGCGTCTATTGTTAAATACTTTAGTATTTGAAATATAATTGCAAAATAGCTGTCATTTTGAGAAGATCTAAGAAATGTACAATTTGCGAAATTGTACAGTCTGCATCTTGATGTTCTGCAATAAAATGCAGTGTATTCCAAATAGATATCCCCTGTTTAAGAGCTGAATGAATGATTTTCAGAAGAAGCAGTGCCTAGAGGAGCAACCTTTTTCCCCACTGGAGAGAATGGCAGCCATTTACTTGTATTCAGCTCTTTTAGCAGGACAATTAGGAGAGTTTGACAGAATGGAACTCAAATGAGGAATGAAATAAGAGCAGAATAAAGACTATTTTTTGTAGTAGTTTCTATTTGGTTTCAAAATATGTTTACGCCTCATAATTTCTTGAGAACTACCTCAATATTCATTGTGAGAATAATATATGATAGCAATTTATTTATTTACTTATTTAAAACTACAAGTCACTTTGCAGAGCTACATTACTACCAAATTAAAAGATTTTGCATAGACTCAATAAATAAGTATATCAGAATAATATATAATATGGATAAAAATTGTTTCAGATAAACAAAACACTTAAAGTGTTATAGCTAGCTTGTTTGTTTATTCATGTCAGAAGCATCACAATTAAAATAAGCATACTACATGACATAACATTTAAAATATAAAATAGAAGACTAAGATATGTACAGCTCAGTTTCTGCCCAGACCAGAAACTAGCAACATCAATTGTGCTCTGTCACGCTGCCATGAGGTCCTCAACTGTACATTGATTGGGGCACAAAGCACAGGTATACATAGATGTTGTTATCTGCATGTCACCACAATCACAAAGAGCAGAAGCAACTGGATAGTCCCATTTGTTCAGAGTGTCTCTGGATCCTGTTGTGTGCAGTCTATTCAGTTATTTCCATACTTCCTAGTTTTCATCAGACCCAGGTGCCAGCTCCTCCGTTAGTTTCATTCATGCAGGTTCTTTGTAGTTTTTCATAGATCTACTCTGCTTTCAAATTCTTCAAAATCTTCTGTCAACCTAAGGATATTGCTGGATTTTAGTCTCTGCTAAGCTGATTATAGGCCATAGAGAGGGTGTTGTCTAGATATTGATGATTTGAGTCTCTGTATGTTGCGGCTCCTCTGTGAACTTGAAAGCTAGCTTTCAAGGCTTATTAAAATCTATTAGACCACCCTAAGATAAGTGCAAATTTGTGTAGTTTCCCAGAAACTTCTCATGATGTAATTAAAGTTGCATTTTTATTGTAACTTAAGACAGTCCCCATTAAAAACAACTAACAGTCTTAGATTATTAAGACAGATTCCTAAACACCTCTTTCCTTTGAGCTCAAATTCAATGACCCATCTGCAACAATAATCTGTCCTTTTGGTTCTCACTCCTAAGTGACAGTTGTTTGTATAAATTCTCTTTATTCATGCTTTGGGAATTTCTAAATACTAATAAAACCTGTCACAAAAAAGGATTACAAATACTGTCCTCATCAATGAGTAATATGAAATAACTCATTTATTTAATCTTCCTAGTTTATTTAATCTTCCTACAGAAAATTAGTGTAAGGAAAAAGAAGGCCAAATTCATATTCTGGGCAGAGAAGAAGCACTGCTAAGACCTTTCTTTGTCCTTCCCTGCTTAAAATAACATCCATGAGAACTTTAAAATTAACAATTCATCCTAATTTTGCTTTCCCCCTCTTTTTTATATCTTTTTAAACAGAAGGAAACCCCACATCATAGAGTCAGCATGAAGATCCACAATACTCCTGAGTGCAGCCAAAACCAGATTAAAATGCAATTGGGTAATATTTAATAAAATAAAATAAAAATAAAACGTAGGTAATGTTGCATTTTAAAACTAAAAACTAAATAGAGCCCCAGGTGACAGGAATTCCCTCTTAGTCTAAGCACCAGCAGCCCCGAGCAACCTTGTTGCTATGATTAAACTGAGGCACAAGTTTTGCCTTTGGGTCTAGGATACCTATAATCTAACACAGTGGATAATTACGGGGTTTTTTTATTAATTTTTGTTTTGAAATAATTAAAGCAATCATATTTTTATGATGATTATACCAAAGGTTGATCCCAGTTGTTTCAATATGCATGCACAACTGCACTTTCTTTTCAGTGAAATGGCTATATAAGACAACAACAATAGTAATAGGACTTAGACTTATATACTGCTTCACAGTGCTCTACAGCCCTCTCTAAGCGGTTTAGTGTCAGCATATTGCCCCCAACATTCTGGATCCTCATTTTACCGACCTAGGAAGAATGGAAGGATGAGTCAATCTTGAGCCAGTGAGACTTGAACTGCCAAACTGCCAGCAGCTGGCAGTCAGCAGAAGTAGCCTGTAGTACTGCATTCTAACCACTGTGACACCACAGTTCATTGTGGTGCCACCACAATAATACAAGATTCTCTCTATATATACATCACTCATCAAGCAAATAAAGACACATATAGAATGGCCATTAAATAAAGATTTTTAAAAATATTAACAACAATTAAACTGATCCAAATACATATAAATAATAACGTTCAAAGTAAAATATAAAAATATCCAAGTTAATGGCTGGGATAAAAAAAGAAGGGGAGGCTATCAGAAAGCCTTTTTGGTTTGCTTCTCTATTTTTTCTCAAAAATCTTGAAGTGCTTTTATGTGTGTATGTTTTTACTGCATGTTTTATTATATGTATATGTATATAAATAATATTTTAAAAATTACCTTACTGTTGTTGGAGACACAGAAATTAACATTTTATTTAAATACATTGTTCCATTTCAGTCAAAAGCAATTGTAAGTATTAATTCCCTGTTTAATATTCTTAAATGTTTATATTCTGTCTCAATCGACTGAGAGTTCATATAAGGTGTGTCTGTCAATTTGCATTTCAAATGTTTTTTTTTGTTTGCTCAGCTTGTTTTAATTTCTTTTATAATTTTGTGCATTTTACTTTGTTTTTGCATTTTGTATTAATTTAAAAAAGAAATACAGGTAGTCTTTGAGTTATGACAACTGAGCCCAAAATTTCTCTTGTTAAGTAAAACAGTTGTTAAATGAATTTTGTCCCATTCTATGACCTTTCTTGCTACAGTTGTAAGTGAATCACTGTAATTGTTAAAAGTTAGTAAGACAGTTGATAAGTGAATTTGGTTCCCCCATTGACTTTGCTTGTCAGAAATTCACAAAAGGTAATTGTATGACTCCAGGATACTGCAACTATCATAAATATGAGCCAGTTGCCAAATGTCTGAATTTTGATCATGTGACCACTGGGATGCTGCAATGGTCATAAGTGTGAAAAATAGTCATAAGTCATTTTTTCAGTGCTATTGTGACTTTGAATGGTCACTAAACAAACTGGAGGACTATCTGTAATTGGGGGGGACTATACAATATTTGGTTCAAGTGATAATTATGTGATGTTAGTGACTGGAATATCAAGCTCATAAATCTGAACATTTTATCCCATGAAAGGTATCTCACAAAATTGTGTGCAATAACCTTTTTAGTGGTGAACAAAATAGCTATGCTAAGAAATACTACATAAAAATTTGCAATATGTTAGCTAATAACTTATTTGAATGGAAAATTGAATAAAAGGGGTGTTGTCTTACCTAAGGTAAGACAGCGCCCCTTCTCCAGCATGAAGATGGAGAATCCACAAATGGGACATACCAAAGCTACCCTGTCCCTATAGGAGGGAATCAGTCTGGGCCTGTGTCCCACTTTGTGGCACTACTTGCTGGAGCACTCTCCGGCCAAATGAGGTGTCCGCAGAGGCAAACCTATCCAGCTTATAATGCCTCACGAACGGGGAAGGCGAGGACCAAGTAGCTGTCCTACAGATATCCCCAATGGATGCCTGTGTCGCCCACGCCACGGATGTTGCAGCGCTGCGAGTGGAGTGGGCAGTGATATGGCTTGGGATTGACAGGGAATGCGACTGATATGCTCTTGCAATGCAAGCTTTGATCCACCTGCCTATAATGGAGGCCGAAACCTTCTGCCCCATGGAAGAGGGTTGAAAGGAGACAAAGAGGGCTTCCAACTTGCGAAAGGCTGAAGTTCGCTTAATGTAATGGCGTAATGCCCTGCGGATGTCCAAGGTGTGCCATTGACATTCTAAGTCATGAAATGGACAAGGACAAAAGTCTGGTAGGATCACTTCCTGCATCCTGTGGAATAAGGTATTCACTTTAGGAATAAATGACGGATCCAATCGAAGGACCACCCTATCATTATGAAAAACGCATAGGTAATCTCTGACAGAGAGAGCTGCCAGTTCCGAGATGCGTCTAG
Organism: Protobothrops mucrosquamatus; assembly: GCF_001527695.2. Classification (NCBI taxonomy): domain Eukaryota; kingdom Metazoa; phylum Chordata; class Lepidosauria; order Squamata; family Viperidae; genus Protobothrops; species Protobothrops mucrosquamatus. The sequence continues at coordinate 3,671,329 of NW_015386333.1, forward strand.
CCGACATAACGGCTATCAGGAAGACTACCTTCATGGTTAAGTACCGCAGTGTACAGGTCCTGATGGGTTCAAATGGCAGTGAGGTAAGGGCCTGTAAGACCCGCGGCAATTCCCAAGAGGGATATTGATGAACCACAGGCGATTTGGTGTTAGTCGCTCCCTTGACAAAGGAGCGCACCATGGGGTGCTGAGCCAATGGCTCCGAATTGTCACATGTAAGCACCGTGGATACAGTTGCCACCTGTCTGCGGATAGTATTGGGTGTCAAACCTTTGTTGAGCCCCTCCAATAAATAGTCCAGGATTCTTGGGATGGTAATAGCTGAGAGATCTAACTGGTTCTTTGCACACCAGTGACAGAAACTCCTCCATGTGGGGGTCATAAATCTTGTTTGTTGCAGGACCCCGGGATGCTTGAATCATAACGATTACACCCGCCGAATAGGACTCTTGCATCAGGAGCCACCATTCAAGTGCCAGGTGGTTAACTGGAGCCATTGGGGTTCTGGATGTTGCGGAGTTCCCTGGCTGAGTGCAATGCGACCTGGAGGAATCCTCCACGGGGGAGAGATGGAAAGGCCCACGAGGTTGGCAAACCACAGCCGTCTTGGCCAGCGTGGAGCAACCAATATCACCTCTGCCCGTTCCTGCAGTATCTTCCGGATTACTGCCGGGATCAGAGGGAGAGGAGGAAAGGCATATAGCAGGTCCTCAGGCCATGGGCTGCAGAGGGTGTCCGCCTTCTCAGCCCCTGGAGATGGGAACCGGGAGAAAAACCTCGGAAGCTGGGAATTCGCAGGAGAGGTGAACAAGTCCAGTACCGGATGACTGAACCTCTCAGATATCTCCCTGAAGAGATCGGGATGCAGGCGCCACTCGGAGTGATCCACTATCAACCTGCTTAAGAAGTCCGCCTGCTGATTTGCCTCTCCCGAGATGTGCTCTGCCCTGAGGGAGGAGAGGTTGGTCTCTGCCCAAGAGCCCAACAACTGGGTCTCGGTCATGAGGGACCTGGATCGGGTACCCCCTTGCCGGTTCACATGGGCTTTCGCTGCCACATTGTCCGTGAGGACTAGGACATGTTGTCCCGCCACTCTGTTGTTGAAGTGGTGTAGGGCCAGATGTATGGTTCTGAGCTCCAACCAGTTTATGTTGTGCTTCAGGTCTGACTGAGACCACCGGCCCTGAGCCAACTGACATCGTAGGTGCGTCCGTAGTCAGGGTAAGCCGGACTGGCTCCTTGAACAATAAGCCTCTGGCTACCCTGGGGAGGTCCACCACTGAAGGGATCTTAGGGTTTGAAACAGAACCCTTACCCTCTGGTTGGAAGAGCTGGTGTCCAGACTCTGAAACGGGAGCAAAAACCATTGCAGGTTCCTGGAGTGTAGTCTGGCCCATGGCACTATCGCCATGCAAGAAACCATCTTCCCTAACAATTGGGAAAGGATGGCCACTGTAACTACACGCTCCCTTTGGACTCGGGGGACCAGGGCTCGGATACTGTCCTGGTGCTCCTGCGATAGACCTTGCAGTGTCTTGTGTCTATGATTGCGCCCAGGTGAAGGAGGCGGGTTGAGGGAGCTGTCTGGCTCTTTTGGAAATTCACCGAGAACCCGTGGTCTTGGAGGGTCCTGATGGACAAGGCCAGGTCCGACTGTGCCGCCTGAATAGAGGGGACTGGATGAGGATGTCGTCCAGGTAACATTGAATGCATACCGGGACTAGCCTCAGATGAGCAGCCAGTGCTGCCAAGATCTTTGTAAATACTCTTGGAGCTGTCGAGAGATCGAACGGTAGGGCTCTGTATTGATAATGGTGGTTTGTGTAACAGAACCTGAGGAACTTCCGACGGCCGGGAAGGATGGGAATATGCAGGTATGCTTCCGTGAGGTCGATAGACATCAGGAAGTTGTCCCTTCTGATGCTGGCCAGAATAGACTGGAGCGTTTGCATTTTGAATTTTTTGTAGGCAAGATGAGAGTTCAACCCTTTTAGGTCGAATATTGCCCTCCATCCTCCCAAGGCCTTTGGAACGACGAAGAGGATGGAGTAGAACCCCCTTCCCAGTTGTCCAGCCGGTACTGGTTCTATGGCCCTTATCTCCAAGAGGTGTTGAATGGTCTCACTCATGAGGCCCTTCTTGACCTGATTTTTCGACGTTGAACAAGAAATGAAACGTTCTGGAGGATTGGATACAAATTCCAGGGACAGGCCGCACCTGATGGTGTTGAGAACCCAGGTGTCTATGGTGGTGGTCTCCCATTTGTGAGCAAAGAGAGTCAGTCTGCCACCTATGGGGGAGGCCTCCCTGAAGTCACTTGGGTCTTCTGAAGGGACGGCCTCCAGTGCCTCGAAAGGGCCGCTTGGCCTGGAATTGCTGCCTGGGTTTGGCAGCAGAACGTTCAAATTGGCAATCTGATCTGGGAGAGAAGGAGCGGGGAGGCTGAGCCAACTCCGATCCTGACCCTGATCAAAAGGGCTGCCTGCGGGTATACGGGTTAGGCCATCTATCTGCCTGTCTGGTAAGGTGGGGGACATCACCTTATGTTCAGAGCCTCTCCAAACAGCTGACCGCCACGGTAAGGGACAGCCGCTAAGCGCCACTTTGATTTTGCATCCACTCGCCATTGTTTGAGCCACAGGAGCATGCGGGCTGTAACATTTGAAGCTATGACTTGGGATGAGAATCTGGCAGCATATAGTGACGCGTCCGCCATGTATTCGGAGGCAGCCACTAACTTACCCAAGTTCTGGTGTGTTCGTACCTCCTCCGGAGGAACTGTGGCCTGAAGCTAGCGAAGCCAGATAAGAGAGGTTCTGGCGAAGAAGGAGGTGGATGTTGCCGCCCTTACCGCCCATGCCGAGGCCTGGTAAGTCCTGCGGAAAGAGAGCTCAGATTTTCTGTCTTCCGCCTTCAAGGTTTCAGCCATGTCCCCTGACACCATGGAAGAGGAAAACAATGGCGTTAGAGGTTCATTTATAACCGGGACCTCCAGCAGTTCTGACAAGGCAGGGGTGACATTAAATAGCCTGTCTGTTCCCCCTGGTGTGGGGAGGGTGCCAGGTGTTCCCCACTGCTTTTGAATAGTATTAACAAAAAAAGGAGGACAGGGGATGTGTCTTTGTGTAACAATAGGCTTGGAGAACAGCAGATTTGTGTCTTGGCTGGTGGATGGACCCAGTTGAGACTCCTGATCAGAGCCAATCTTGGCAGAGGTACTTGCCTTGTGGAGCAGCGATTTGAACAGGCCCACAAAGGGAAGAGGATCCGGAGAAGGTTCCTCAACCTCCAATAACTGTATGCCCATTGGTTTGTACTCCTCGGAGCGCGACTCTCTGCCTTGAGAGGACCACGTGGAAGAAATAGAACCCGGATATTCTGGGGCTCCCACCTAGGAGAAATAAGATGGCGTCACTGACGCCACAGATTCAGGTCTGGACCTCTGGTGGAGTGAGGAGGCCATACCTTGGGCAACCGCCTGGGCAATTAGGGCCTGCAGTTCTTGCCACGCCCCTTGAGATTCTGTGGGTCGAAGCCCAGCTGCTGTGGGCATGAATGTACCCTCTGGCCCCGACTGAACCCTGGGCGGGGGAGGAACCCATTGAGGGCGTGGTCCCTGGTTGAGGAGAATCATCTCCTCCTGTCCAGGTCTGGGAAAAGGGAATTGGCTGGCGTCCCCTTCCGGAGACCAGGCCCGTTAGACAATTGAACAGGAGGGGGCGAGTTGTGGCCCAAAAACTGAATTCTCAACTGGAACCGGGGAGGCATGGCCTGTTCCCCTTATGCTTAGTTTCTGAGCTTTGGAAAACTGCTTTTCCAAGGCCTGGTGTCTCCTGCTGGCCTCCTTAGAGGGCCTCTTGCCCGAAATGGCCTTGGCCTTGAGTTTGGAGGACTTGCGCTTCTTTTGGACGGGAGTGCCGGGGGCACCATGAGCGGTCTCAGGTGTCGCGTTGTCTGCCATTGCAATGGAGATATTTCAATGGTGTTCTGAGAGGGATCTCAAGACAGAGGAGCAGAGTACTGATTTGTGACTGTGTGTCACCACGCTGGAACCAACAAGTATTCTAGGTAATGGTGGCTGCAGGACCAACTTTCGCACACTCACTGCAGGACCAACTTTCGCACACTCACAACGCTGTTATGTGTCTGATTAACGAAACACTTCAAAGAACTTTTAGGCATTTGTTACAGCCTGATGGCTGTAACACCAGTTACAGTGCACTGGTCAAGACCTGTGCACTGGTCAAGACCTGTGGCGGCAAAACCAACAGGTGGTGACAGCCAGTACACACGTAACTCACTTAGTGGCGGCAAGATCACCTCAGTGATAACGGCCGGTGCACTAGACCTAGTGGGTGGCGGCAAGGCCAAGAGGCAAGGCCAGAACACTTTGCTGTTGCGATAAGTAGAGAAGCACCCTGTTGAGGCCTGGGGCTGTATGATGTTACCTCCTGTGAATCACTGTGAGCAACTTGGACTTGTGCTTCTTTGTCCAGAAATTGAAGATATTGAGTATCTTTATATGTGTGTAAACAGCAGTATAAAGGCCTGATCTCAATAAGCTGTGAGTATTGCGCAGCCTGAAGGCTGTTACCACGGAAGGTCTCAGGTGCCAATTCCCTATGCAGTGGCTGGGAACAGTCACAGGGGAAGAACACCCCCCCACACACCGCTGTTGCTTATTTTTAGCTCTATGGCCCTTGTGGCAATCCTGTTTCAAGCTCCTGTCTGATAATTAAGATTCCAATGCAAGATTTAATCCTGTCTGTCTCTCTCCCTTCGGATTCAAATGAATGTTAGTGATGCCTAAAATGGCGGCCGTTAAAAAAATTGCCTCAGGAGAATGAGCGCCGATCAGGAGAACCAGGAGCAACAAAGGAATGCACCCCTTTTGCCAGTTAGTTTCTAGCTGAAGACAGCAATCTGGCCATTAGGTGTTACAAGCAGCAGGTGGGAGACACTAAAAGGATTTTTAGGGAAAAATGGCTCCCCACGAGGTTTTCAAAATGGCGGCCGCAACGAGCGCGCCAAAGAACGGGATGGTTGCCAGGGGCTTTCCTGAGCCTGCAGCCCAGTCGACAAGGCCAATAAATCGGCTGTGTGCTACGCTGGTCCCAGCGACTGAAAAAATAAAGGGAAACCTGATTTCAGCGATTTAGCCAAATTAAGGAGCTTAAAGCCAAGGCTGAAGCTGAATGGGAGAAAGGGGAAAAACCGCTGAGCCGTTTGTCGCAGCGCTGATCCCAGCGTTGCAATAAAAATAGAAGATTCACGAATGGGTGAGAACCATACAACCTGAACAATGAAGAATAAGTCTGAGAAACTGGAGCCAAATGTTTTGCATCCTTCTGGGCATCAGACTAAGTTGTGACTGGGTGGTATTCTAGCCCAGGAGAGGCGTGGCAAGTTTGACAGACTTAATCTAATTGGGCAGGAAGACAGAGTTAACCCATTCGTGGATTCTCCATCTTCATGCTGGAGAAAATACTGTACTTCAGGGACTTATTCTATTCTGCAAGGACTAATCATCAGAAGAATTTGAAGAAAGAAGCAAAATCAAAAAACAGCAATCAAATTCTGTGAGTGTAAAATACTATGCGTCTTTAGTCCATATTGGGTTTCATCTCTTTATTGTATTAAAAGATGCAGAGCTACAGAAATCTTGTGATAAGAGAGTTGCTGGATAAATGTACAATAAGATGTTACTTTGAGGTCTGAACATCTTCATTTCTCTCCAATTAAAATGAATATTAATTTTTGTTTATAGCAAAGAAGGATTGTTAATGATGCTATTGATTTAGAATCAAACTCTGCATATTGTCACACAGAAACAAGCACATACCTGTTAGAAGTACAGAAAAAGAAGGATTGAAGATATTTTTGCGTGTTTCTTCCTGTGGTTTATGAGGGATGACATGAAGTTAGCCATGAACCTATGGGTTATTTTTAAATAAGATAAATAAATAAATAAATACATAAATTCCTGCATGTGGGTAATAAATATCTTTTTAGAAAAAAATGTACAAAAGACAAAAAGTTCATTATAGAAGTGTGAACAATAAAAAATAAAGGGAACTGATAGCAATTAATATGATTAGACACTCTCAAATTTAGTGTAAAATATAAATAAAATATATGTAAATTATCCTTGCTTAATGACCACCCATTCTACTATTGTTCTAACTTGCAACAATGGTACTTACAACCAATTCTCAAAATTCCAACCATTATAGCAGCCGCAAGGTCATGCTCAGGACCTAGGCATTTAGCACTCAGCTCACAATTAAGACATTACAAATTCATACAGTCACACAGTCACCATTTGCAACTTCTTGGCTTGATTCTACAAACAAAGTACATGGGGAAACTAGCAGGAGATTGCAAATGACGACCATGTGATATTCTTGCTGACAGTGTGGGATTCCGTTAACAATGGCAACCAGTTAGTCCTGTAACTGCTGTCACTAAGCTACATGGCCAAATGAGATTGTGCTTTAAGGTTGCATCGCTTAGAAAATGAAATTCCAGGCCTAATTGCCAACATTAACTGAGGATATCTGCATACTTAAGATGAAAAGAGAAACCTGAAAAGGAATTTAAAAAGATCACATGAGCACAAATGATTTGCATTTTTATTATGTGAAATAGTAATTTTCTTCACAGGGTACCAGCTGTAAGCACACAAAATGCCGAGTTATAATAATAATAATAATAAAATTGGAAGGGACCTTGCAGGTCATCGAGTCCAACCCCCTGCTAAGGCAGAAAACCCTATACCATTTCGGACAGATGGCTGTCCAGTCTCTTCTTAAAAACTTCCAGTGTTGGAGCATTCACCGCTTCTGGAGGAAGGTTGTTCCATTGGTTAATTGTTCTAACTGTCAGGAAGTTTCTCCTTAGTTCTAGGTTGCTTCTCTCCTTGATTAGTTTCCATCCATTGCTTCTTGTCCTGCCCTCAGGCACGTTGGAGAATAGCTTGACTCCCTCTTCTTTGTGGTAGCCCCTGAGATATTGGAACACTGCTATCATGTCCCTCCTTGTCCTTCTCTTCGTTAAACTAGACATACCCAGCTCCAGCACCCGTTCCTCATGTTTTAGCTTCCAGTCCCCTAATCATCTTTGTTACTCTTCTCTGTACTCTTTCTAGAGCAGACATGTCAAACACAAGGCCCGGGGGCCGGATGCGGTCCGCAAAGTGGTTTCATGTGGCCCGCGAAACAATCCTGAAAAACAGTAAGGGAATGGCCCCCGCTGCCTCGGCCCTGGCCCAGGCTGGCCGGGAGCCAATACAATTTTGTGGTGGCCATCTATGCTGAAACGCATTCAGTCTTACCTCCACAAGGCCGTCTGGAAAAACCGAGGAACCAGCCCCTGGCGTGTCAGCCCCGCCCCCTGGGTACATGCTGGGGAGGTGACACCTCCCCAGCTGCGTTTCTTGCCTGTTTTTCTCCCTCCCTCATCAGAAATATTTTCCCACCACTCTGTACTTAAGAAAGAAGGATGGAAAGAAAAAAAGGAGAGGGAAGTCCTACCTTAGTCCTGCCCTGCTGCCCTTTCACCATCCCCTTGCCCCCTCCTCCTGGCCTATCCTGGGGGTCTCCCATCCTATTGCTAAGGAAGCTTTGGATACAAAGCCAGGTCTCCTCCCATGGAGAGGGAATGGGCCTCCCTCTGACTTTGCCCTTGTACCCATCATGAGCAACATGGCTAAGGAGAGCAAGCACAGCAGCAGCAGCCTTGAGGAGGTAATTGCAGCTGGGGCCCCCCTTGGGGAAGTGGGGCTGAGCTTGGCGCCATGAGTGCTCGAGGGCCAGGCTGGGCATTTGACCTCTGCTGCCCAGGGCTCCGGGCAGCCCACACCACCATCGAGCTCCCCCTGCATGGCCTGAGAGGAACAGTAAGGCTCCTCCAGTGGACCATGCCTTGGCACTTGCCTTGGTCCCACCCCCTTCTGCCAGACACCCTCAGATCTGTCCCACTCCTGCCCAAACCACCACAGGCACCCTTAACGCGAACGATGTAGATCTCGCCACGCCCACCCAGTAGGCCACACCCACTCCATCCATGCCCACCCAATAGGCCGCACCCACCCTGGCCACACCCACCTGGCCCCCTGAGGGCAACCATAATGCTGATGCGGCCCTCAGTGAAATTGAGTTTGACACCCCTGTTCTAGAGTCTCAGCATCTTTTTTACATCGTGGTGAACA
>NW_015386333.1:3679637-3693303 GCF_001527695.2 Protobothrops mucrosquamatus
TCACAGTTACTACTATTGAGCAAGGTACCCCCTATACTATACCTGTACATTTGGTTTTTCTTGCCTAAATGTAGAACCTTACTTTTTTCACCATTGAATTTCATTTTGTTAGATAGCGCCCAGTGTTCAAGTCTGTCCAGGTCCTCCTGTATCTTAAGCCTGTCTTCTGGAGTGTTGGCTATTCCTGCCAGCTTGGTGTTGTCTGCAAATTTGATGAGTTCCCCATCTATCCCCTCGTCCAAATCATTGATGAAGATGTTGAAGAGCACTGGGCCTAGAACAGAGCCCTGGGGCACCCCACTACACACTTCCCTCCATGTAGATGCAGTTCCATTGAGGACCACATGCTGAGTACGGCCGGTCAGCCAGCTACGAATTCATCTGGTGGTGATGCTGTCTAACCCACTTTTTTCTATCTTATCAAGTAGTAGGTTGTGATCTACTTTATCAAATGCTTTACTGAAGTCCAAGTAAATTATATCCACAACATTCCTCTGGTCCACTAATTTTGTCACTTGGTCAAAGAATGCAATAAGGTTTGACTGGCATGATCTGTTTTTGACAAACCCATGTTGGCTTTTAGTAGTGATTTTGTTTGCCTCTAGGTGTTCGCCGATTCGTTGTTTGATTATCTTTTCCAGAATCTTCCCAGGTATTGAGGTCAGGCTGATAGGTCTGTAATTTCCTGGATCCATTTTTTCCCCTTTTTTGAAGATGGGAATTACATCAGCTCTTTTCCAGTCCTCTGGTAATTCCCCAGTGCTCCAAGATCTTTGAAAAATATAGTTCAGTGGTTCTGAGATCACATCTACCAGTTCCTTGAGAACCTTGGGGTGTAATCCATCTGGTCTTGGTGATTTGAACTCATCTAGGCTGGACAGGTACTCACTTATCATTTTCTTGCCTATCTTAACTTGTGTTTCTATACTGTTTTTTATGGCATTATTTTTGATAGGTTGGTCTGTTTTTTCCCTTTGTGTAAAGACAGATGCAAAAAACGAGTTAAATAGTTCTGCTTTCTCCCTATTGCTTGTCACCTTCTTGCCACTTTCGCCCACTAATGGACCAATCGTTTCCTTCACTTTTTTCTTGTTTTTTACATGTTGAAAGAAGCTTTTTTTGTTATTTTTGACTTTGGTCGCAAGCCTTAGTTCATTCTGAGCCTTAGCTTTCCTCACTTCATCTTTGCAGGCTTGGGCTATTTGTTGACATTCTGATTTAATTATGTGCCCCTCTTTCCACTTTCTATACTTGTCCTTTTTATCTTTCAATTGATTAGAGAGTTCTTTATGCAGCCATGCTGGTTTCTTTTGAGAGCTGTTATTTTTCCTCTTTGTTGGTATTGTGCTAGACTGGGCTTCTATTATCTCGCTTTTCAGAATTTCCCAAGCTTCTTGAGTTGTTTTCCCCTGGAGGATTCTCATCCATGGAATCCTTCCCAAGCCTCTCTAAGTTTATTGAAATTAATTCTCTTGAAGTCCAAGACTCTAGTTTGACTATGTTCTATTGCTTGTGCTTCCATAATGTTGAATTCCAATATTGCATGATCACTGTCTCCCAAGGTTCCTGTGGCTTCAACACCTTCTATCATTTCATCTCTGTTAGTGAGAATTAGATCCAAAATGGCTAATCCCCTAGTTCCCTTCTCTACTTTTTGGGAGATAAAGTTGTCTGCTAGGTTTGTCAGGAATCTGTTTCATCTTCCACTTGGTGCAGAGTTTGTCTCCCAGTTGATGTCAGGGTAGTTAAAGTCCCCCATTACTATTGTGATTTGCTTCCTACATACCTTAGTTAGCTGACTAGCAAAAAGTTCATCTACTTCCTCTGTTTGGTTGGGTGGCCTATAGTATACACCTATGGCAATGTTATTTTTTCTCCCTTTTATATTGACCCAAATGCATTCAAGACAGTTTTCATCATTGTTGTGCTCTATTTCTGTAGAGTTGTAGTTATTTCTTATATAGAGAGCAACTTCACCTCCTCTTTTATTTGGTCTGTTTCTTTTAAATAATTTAAATCCCTCTAGCTGTGTGTTCCATTTGTGGGTTTCATCCCACCATGTTTCCGTGATGGCAACAATATCATATCTGCCCTCATTTACCTGAATTTCTAGTTCACCCTATATACTGTTCATACTCTGTGCATTGGTTTATAGACATTTGAGTCCTTTATGACTGACCCTGTGTTTACTTTCTACATAACCTGTGTGGTGCCTGAGTTCCCCTACTGTCTTATCACCTATTTGGCTAGTGCACTTTATGTGGCACTCGTTATTGAAAGCTTGATTTTGCTTGACAGCAAGGTTGGTATTCTTGTCCACACACACATCTATGTTACATGCACTGGTAGCCCTACAGTTTTTAGATTGCTGGGGACAGGGATGTTCTGTATCAATTAATTCACTGTCCCCGCTGTTTAGTTTAAATATTCCTCCAGAAAATCTGTGAATTTATATGTAAGAAACTGAAGCACATTAAACCTAATATAATTTAATAATTTAAGTTCTGCAGCCAGGCCTATTTTAATGTAATGACCCATAATAACAGAGTCTTTTGATAATCTCTGACCTGCAGCAATTTAAATGAAAACTCTACATCAAATGAGGCATGTTACTCAGTGAATGGCTCATCAGAGAATGAAGCTTACCTTTTTTCTTAGGAACTATGACTGATCTCATCTCAATATCCCTGTGCAATTCTAGGGGTTTCCCCCAATTATAGCAAAAGAAAAAAACATATCCTGCAAATCGAAACCTTCCTAATCATGTTATAGCACTTCTCAGATACAGACACAAACGAACAAACACACATTTTCACATGAACTTTTAAAATAGCCTATTATTTGTTTTATTTTCAAAATCTGAATGCTGCTTTGTTCCTCTTAGAGACTAACAACAATACTGTACAAAATCTTTTTTTATTTGTCCCTTTTTTCTTTCCTCACTAACAGAGTAAAATTGTTATTTATGAAGTAATTGTAAATATCAGTGGTTTATATGCATGAGCTTATGGCCATCAATCAGATTTTTGCTTAAAATAATATGAAATACAAAGGTGACTGTGTAATTTGTTTTTTGCCATTCACAAATAGCTAGATAGCTAGATAGATAGGTAGATAGATAACCTTTATTGTCATTTTTGTTACTGTGGGCACAATGACACACATTAAAAGTGAAATTTAGTTGCTTGCTCTCAAAATGCACATATACATAACACACATTTAAACATACTATAAACAACATATGTATAGATCTACACCCTTACATATAAGTAACATATAAATATTAATCACTGTCCATCTTGAATACATAACGGAAGGAGGAAGCTTTACATAACAGAAGGAGGAAGCTTTAGAGTTCACAAAGTTAATACTGTATGGAACGAAACTGTGACTGAATCTGCTTTAGATACCATGAAGCCTCCTCCCAGAAGGTAACAAAAAAAACCCAGATCGTGAAGAGGATGAGTAGTGTCCCAGACAATCTTGCGGACCTTGCTCAAGCAATGCTTCTGTGCTATGTCCTGGATGGAAAGGAAAGAACTGCCAATAATCTTTTCAGCCATCCTCACCACTCTGCACCACCTTCCTGTCTGAAGCAGTGATAAATCCAAACCAGACTGTGATGCTGTATGACAGGATGCTCTCGATTGTCCCTCTGTAGAAAGTGGTAAGGACAGGGGAAGGAAGATGTGCTTTTCTCATGCGACACAGAAAATGCAGGTGCTGCTATGCCCGCTTCACCAGTATCTCGCTCTTGAGCGACCAAGCCAGCCTATTTGTTAACTGCATACCAGGAATTTGATGCTGGTAACCATCCCTACAGGTGAATCATTAATGCATAGAGGAGTGTGGCTGTGCCTGCCTTTTCTGAAATCAACAATGATTTCTTTGGTTTTCCAATGTTTAAAACTAGGCTGTTTTCCTTACACCAGTTCACCAAACCCTCAACCTCTTTGCGGTAAGTACCCTCATTGTCATCTTGAATAAGGCTCACTACTATTGTATCATCCGCAAACTTCACAATATGGTTGGTGGCAAATCTAGCACAACAATCATGGGTCAACAGGGTGAACAGCAGCAGACCTAGGACACAGTCCTGAGGAGAACTTGCGCTCAAGAAAATGGTGTTAGAAACTTTTGTTCCAGCTCGCACTTACTGGTGCCTGTTAGTAAGAAAATATGTCCAAGTCTGCAGATGATTTGGCAAATCAAAGTAGGGTACACTTTTTTAAAATGTTGGAAGAATTTAGTTCTTTGTCATTCTTGAATACATTAGAAAAAAGTTAAATAAAAATAAACTTAAATGTATCATTAGTAGCTTTTTGATTCTAAAAATGTCATTGATAAAATATGTGTAAAATTTGTAACATGGTAGATTCCAAAAACAAAAAATATTTTGAAAGCATTTAATTTCTTTTCTTCTTTCCTCCTTCCTCCCTCCCTCCCTCCCTTCTTTTCCTTTCTTCCTTCTGAGAATAATGACTGCCAAAGGTACACAAGGCAAAATTATAATTCACCATCTCAAAATTTCTAGTCTGATAGCTAAACTACTGTACCAAACCTGGAAAAACAACCAGGCTCAGACAAGATAACTCCTTCTTGCTTGAAATTGTGCGCTGACCAACTGGCCCCCATCTTCATCCACATCTTTAATAAATCATTAGAGATGTGTTATGTTCCTTTTTACTTCAAACACTCTAGAATCCCAATACCAAAGAAACCCTCGATCAAGGAACTGAATAACTGCAAACCGGCAACTCTGACATCCATAGTTATGAAAACCTTTGAAAGGCTAGTGCTGGCCCACCTGAAAACCAGATCCGCTGTTAGACCCCTTGCAATTTGCCTACCAAGGAAATACATCGGTGGAGATGAAATGATAGAAGGTGTTGAAGCCACAGGAACCTTGGGAGGAAGTGATCATGCAATATTGGAATTCAACATTATAGAAGCACAATCAATAGAACACAGTCAAACTAGAGTCTTGGACTTTAAGAGAGCTAATTTCAATAAACTTAGAGAGGGCTTGGGAAGGATTCCATGGATGAGAATCCTCAAGGGAAAAACAACTCAAGAAGCTTGGAAAATTTTGAAAAGCGAGATAATAGAAGCCCAGTCTAACATAATACCAACAAAGAAGAAAAATAACAATTCTCAAAAGAAACCAGCATGGCTGCATAAAGAACTCTCTGATAAATTGAAAGATAAAAAGGACAAGTGTAGAAAGTGGAAAGAGGGGCACATAACTAAGGCAGAATATCAGCAAATAGCCCGAGCCTGCAAAGATGAAGTGAGGAAAGCTAAGGCCCAGAATGAACTAAGGCTTGTGACCAAAGTCAAAAATAACAAAAAAAGCTTCTTTCAACATGTAAAAAACAAGACAAAAGTTAAGGAAATGATTAGTCCAATAGTGGGGGAAAGTGGCAAGAAGGTGACAAGCAACATGGAGAAAGCAGAACTAACCAAAAATCAAAATGGAACCAAAATCAAATAACTTTATTACGGTCGTAGACCAGCAATAGCTATCACTTTTTACAATATATTAAAATAATAATAATAATAATAATAATAATAATAATAATAATAATAATAAAAAATAGTACTAACATTAATAGTAAATAATAACATCCCTGTTAAGAAAATACATGTTCTCAAAATGTTATGGTCACTCCCAAGACAAGACAAGACAAGACAAGACAAGACAAGACAAGACAAGACAAGACAACCTTTATTGACATTTTTATACTGTGGGCACAATGCACACATCAAGATGCCGTATGACAGGATGCTCTCGATTGTCCGCCTGTAGAAAGTGGTCAGTACAGGGGAAGATGTGCTTTTCTCATGCGGCGCAGAAAATTTACGTGAAAAATTTATGTGAGTGGATAGCCGATTAGTGTGTGAGTAAATATGACATTTTTATACTGTGGGCAAAATGGCACACATCAAAAATGAAAATTTAGTTGCCCGCTCTCCAAGTGAAACACATACATGACACACACCTAAACATACTATGAACAATATATGTATAGACCCACATCCCTACATATACGTAGCAAATAAATATTAAATATTGTCCATCTTGAATATATAATGGAAGGAGGAAGCTTGAGAGTTCGCAAGGTTAATGCTGTACGGAATAAAACTCTGGCTGAATCTGGATGTTCTGCTTTGGATATCACGAAGCCTCCTCCCAGAAGGTAACAAGGAAAACAGGTAATCTTACAGACCCTGCTCAAGCAGCGCTTCTGTGCTATGTCCTGGATGGGAGGAACTGCCAATGATCTTTTCGGCCATTCTCACCACTCTCTGCACCACCTCCCTATCTGAAGCAGTGATGCCTCCGAACCAGACTGTGATGCCGTATGACAGGATGCTCTCGATTGTCCCCCTGTAGAAAGTGGTCCGTACAGGGGAAGATGTGCTTTTCTCATGCGGCGCAGAAAATTTACGTGAAAAGTTTATATGAGTGGATAGCCGATTAGTGTGTGAGTAAATATAATGTTCCAATCATTATTAGAGATATCTCCAAAAAATTGGCACAAGTTGACGGCTATAGATCTGTAACCAATTTTTTTCTTGTGGACATTGCCGCAACACAGTATTTTGCCACTGCATGCGTGATAGAAGGGTTTGAGTCCTGGAGGAGAAAGCCTACATAAAAATTGTCTGCCCTCCCTGGCAATCTTTCTAATAAGGGGAGAATATATACTGTCTATAAACTCGGTATAACCCACAGTACAATAAAACATGTGAGATATTTTCGACTTCTCCTTTACCACATATACATACCCGTTCTGCTATTGGTGTTCTCTTATACCTGCCCTGTAGGAGTGCTGAGGGAAGAATGTTAAATCTGGCTCTGAAGAAAGCTATTCTTTGTTATCAGATCATTCAGATATCTTGCCGATTTTCACACACCTTGTTTGATTCTATCCCTACTGTGGCAATGCAACCTATTTAGTTCTTCTTGGAACTCCATGTCCTTTATTCTTTTTTTTTAAAGTTTTTTATTTATAATACAGTAAAAAACAAAGATGGACATAACGTGACATTCCAAAATAAATATTCCTAACAATTTGTTCCTCTTGATACATATAATTAATACATAATTCTTGATCTCTATATAAACATATTCTTCTATACAATACAGTTATATATACAGTTATATATAATTCTATCTTAACACTACCGTATTTATTCGAGTATAACGCGCACACGTGTATAACGCGCACCCCTAATTTTCGATTAAAAATGAAGCGTCATATGCAGAACGTTTTCTCCTCATACCCTGAGTTGCCATCTAACAGGAAAGGGAAGTGCATCTCGCCAGTTTGGGCCGCCCCCTGTACACGACGAGGGGACGTTTTTTTTTCTTCGCCCTCGCGTGAGCGTCACCCCACCCCAGCCCTCGTGCCCACCCCCCTCCTCTCGCTTCTCCGCGCCGCAGCCTCCCAGCATTCCCCTCGCTTCTCCGCGCCGCAGCCTCCCAGCAGCAGAACGGCCCACCCCCCCTCCCCTCGCTTCTCCGCGCCGCAGCCTCCCAGCATTCCCCTCGCTTCTCCGCGCCGCAGCCTCCCAGCATTCCCCTNNNCGAACCCGCCGGGAGCCCAGAGGAGATACCTCGAGTATAACGCGCACCCAAACTTTGATTCCTTTTTTGGGTAGAAAATTTTGCGCGTTATACTCGAATAAATACGGTAATTTAAAACCCGAGCAGTTCTCCCTGATTCACACCAGTGATAAAATTTGTCCCAGATCTCGAAATAGTCTGATTCTGTCTTATCCTTCATTTCCATTGTGAGCCTATCCATTTCAGCACACGATAAAAATTTATATATAATCTCTTCTTCTGTTGGAATTCCTTTATTCCTCCAGTTTTGAGCATACACCAATCTAGCAGCCGTGAGAATGTGTAACATCAAATAAAACACTCCTTTGTTGTATTTCTGCATGGTTACGCCTAGTAAAAAGAGTTCTGGTTTTAACTCTACCACTAACTTTAATATTTCTTCCAGCCATTTTTTAATCTTATTCCAAAAGTCACAGGCTCGTGGGCACTCCCGCCACATATGATAATATGTCCCTTTTGCCAATTTACATTTCCAACATTTGGAGAAAACATTTGGACCCATTTTGGCTAATCTTCTGGGTGGGAGATGCCACCTGTAGAACATTTTGTAGAGGTTTTCTTTGTAAGAGGTGGCCAGAGTAAGCTTCCTGTTTCTTACCCATAATTCCTGCCAGATGTGCAGATCAAAATTGAGATCAAAATCCCTGCTCCACATTAACATGGTCTCTTTTACCTGTTCCTCATACATTGCCTGATCTAACAAATAGTGATATAGTTTTTTAATCATTTTATCCTCCGTGCCTAATAATATTTTGTCCAGCCCAATCGATTCTAATTTTATACCTAACTTTTTTATCTTTCCAATATCTCACCTGTAATTGAAGATATGTCCACCATTCTAGTTCTATCCCTTCATCTTGAAGAATTTTCCTGGGTTTCAATTCCCCTCTCTCGTCTAGGATATTTTTATATGTTATAATCTTTCCCAGTTGGATAAACTTTGGGTGTACATGCAGTTCTAACGATGAGATCCAACTGGGAACTTGGATATAATTTGGTTGCCAGATTTTAACCCATACATCAATTAAGGCTTGTCTGATATAGTGCCTTCGGGAATATTTATGTGTCTTATATTTATGATCCCACAACATAGCGTGCCAACCTATTTGTAGGTCATGACCTTCCAAACATAATAGTCTTCTATTCTTTAATAATATCCAATCTCTTACCCATAATAATACTATGGCCTGATAATATTTTTCCAGGTCAGGGAGGCCAAGTCCCCCACTTTCCTTTGAATCCTGCAGTAATTTTAATTTGATCCTTGCTCTTTTTCCTCGCCAGATGAATTTGAGTATAATTTTGTTAAAGTTTTGAAAAGAATTCTTATCCAGTTTTATGGGTATACATTGGAAAAAAAATAAAATTTTCGGTAGCACATTCATTTTGATTACAGCGATTCTGCCCATGAAGGAGAGCTGTAAGTTGGTCCAAATATCTAAATCCTTTTTAATCTGTTCAATTAACTTATCATAGTTGTCTCTTTTGAGTGTGACGCATCTAACAGTTAAAAGTATCCCCAGATATTTTATTTTGTTTGTGATTTGAATACCTATTCTATCAACCAGTTCGTATTTTGGTCATATTTTTGACAAGCATTTTAGTTTTTTCTTTATTTATCTTCAGACCTGTTATTTCCCCGTATTTACTCAGTGTTTCCATCAATCTTGCCCCTGATTGTAGTGGTTCTTCAATTATAAAAACTAAATCGTCTGCAAAAGCTTGTGTTTTAAACGTTTCTCTCTTGATCTCTAAACCTTTAATCTGTTCATCTTGCCGAATTACTCTAATTAATACCTTGAGAGATAATATGAACAACAGTGGCGATAACGGACAACCTTGCCTCGTGCCTTTTTGAATTTGAAAGCTGTTGGTCATTTCTCCATTAATTACTACTTTTGCTGCCTGTTTAGAATAAACTGATTTGAACATATTTAAAAATTGTCCCCAAAATCCATATACAATAATTGATTGAACATAAAATCCCATTTCCCATTTCCGACAATGTCCTTTATTCTATTGGATATTACTTGCTTTTCTTGGTCAAAGCCTAGCGACATTAAGAATATCGAAGAGAGCCCATAAGAGCCCAGTTTATGATCTATCGCCTGCTTCCAGGGGGAAGGAAAGTTGTCAGTCAGCACTAACGGAGACAGTCCCTCTGGAAAAGAAAGAGATAAAAAGGACAAGTATAGAAAGTGGAAAGAGGAGCACATAACTAAATCAGAATATCAACAAATAGCCCGAGCCTCCAAAGACGAAGTGAGGAAAGCTAAGGCTCATAATGAACTAAGGCTTGCAACCAAAATCAAAATTAACAAAAAAAGCTTCTTTCAACATGTAAAAAACAAGAAAAAAGTGAAGGAAACGATTGGTCCATTAGTGGGCGAAAGTGGCAAGAAGGTGACAAGCAATAGGGAGAAAGCAGAACTACTTAACTCGTTTCTTGCATCTGTCTTTACACAAAGGGAAAAAAACAGACCAACCTATCAAAAATGTTGCCATAAAAAACAGAATAGAAACACAAGATAGGCAAGAAAATGGTAAGTGAGCACCTGTCCAGCCTAGACAAGTTCAAATCACCAGGACCAGATGGATTACACCTCAAGGTTCTCCAGGAACTGGCAGATATGATCTCAGAACCACTGAACTAAATTTTCAAAGATCCTGGAGCATTGGGGAACTATCAGAGGACTGGAAAAGAGCTAATGTAATTCCCATCTTCAAAAAAGGGGGAAAAATGGATCCAGGAAATTACAGACCTATCAACCTGACCTCAATACCTGGGAAGATTCTGGAAAAGATAATCAAACAACGAATCGGCGAACACCTAGAGGCAAACAAAATCACTACTAAAAGCCAACATGGGTTTGTCAAAAACAGATCATGCCAGACAAACCTTATTGCATTCTTTGACCAAGTGACAAAATTAGTGGACCAGAGGAATGCTGTGGATATAATTTACTTGGACTTCAGTAAGGCATTTGATAAAGTAGATCACAACCTACTACTTGATAAGATAGAAAAATGTGGGAGTTCCGGAAGGCAGGCCAAGAAGCAACGGATGGAAACTAATCGAAGAGAGAAGCAACCTAGAACTAAGGAGAAACTTCCTGATAGTTAGAACAATTAACCAATGGAACAACCTGCCTCCAGAAGCGGTGAATGCTCCAACACTGGAAGTTTTTAAGAAGGGACTAGGCAGCCATTTGTCTGAAATGGTATAGGGTTTCCTGCCTGAGCAGGGGGTTGGACTAGATGACCTCCAAGGTCCCTTCCAACTTTATTATTATTATTATTATTATTATTATTATTATTATTATTATTATTATTATTATTATTATTATTATTATTATTAAACTTATTGCATTCTTTGACCAAGTGACAAAATTAATGGATCAGAGGAATGCTGTGGATATAATTTACTTGGACTTCAGTAAGGCATTTGATAAAGTAGATCACAAACTACTACTTGATAAGATAGACAAATGTGGGCTAGACAGCATCACCACCAGATGGATTCGTAGCTGGCTGACCGGCTGTACTCAGCATGTGGTCCTCAATGGAACCACATCTACATGGAGGGAAGTGTATAATGGGGTGCCCCAGGGCTCTGTTCTGGGCCCAATGCTCAGAACAGAACTTCTTCATCAACAATTTGGACATGGGGATAGATGGGGAACTCATCAAATTTGCAGACGATACCAAGCTGGCAGGAATAGCCAACCCTCCAGAAGACGGACTTAAGATACAGAATGATCTGGACAGACTTGAACACTGGGCGCTATCTAACAAAATGAAATTCAATGGTGAAAATTTAGGGAAAAAAACCCAAATGTACAGGTATAGTATAGGGGGTACCTTGCTCAATAGTAGTAACTGTGAGAGGGATCTTGGAGTCCTAGTGGACAATCACTTAAATATGAGCCAGCAGTGTGCTGCAGCTGTCAAAAAAGCCAATACAGTGCTAGGCTGCATTAACAGAGGGATAGAATCAAGATCACGTGAAGTATCAATACCACTTTACAATGCCTTGGGTAAGGCCACACTTGGAATACTGCATCCAGTTTTGGTCACCACGATGTAAAAAAGATGTTGAGACTCTAGAAAGAGTACAGAGAAGAGCAACAAAGATGATTAAGGGACTGGAGGCTAAAACATATAAGGAACGATTGCTGGAATTGGTATGTCTAGTTTACTGAAGAGAAGGATGAGGGGGGACATGATAGCAGTGTTCCAATATGTCAGGGGCTGCCAGAAAGAAGAGGGAGTCAAGCTAATCTCCAAAGTGCCTGAAAGCAGGACAAGAAAGCAATGGATGGAAACTAATCAAGGAGAGAAGCAACCTAGAACTAAGGAGAAACTTCCTGACAGTTAGAACAATTAACCAGTGGAACAACCTGCCTCCAGGAGCGGTGAATGCCCCAACACTGGAAGTTTTCAAGAAGAGACTGGACAGCCATTTACCCAAAATGGTATAAGGTTTCCCCCCTGAGCAGGGGGTTGGACTAGATGACCTCTAAGGTCCTTTCCAACTACTACTACTACTACTACTACTACTACTACTTATTATTATTATTATTATTATTATTATTATTATTATTATTATTATTATTATTATTATTATTATTATTATTATTATTATTATTATTATGTTAATATGGCTCTGCACTATATCCTACAACATCTTGAATCTCCAAGAACCTGTGCAAGAGTCCTTTTTGTAGACTTCAGCTCAGCATTTAATACTATCATTCCAGATATTCTTCTGACTAAAGTAATTCAACTAGCCGTGCCTGACCACGCTTGTAAGTGGATCATAAACTTTCTAATAGACAGGAAGCAGTAGATGAAGCTAGGTAAAATCACATCAGATACCTATACAATTAGCAAGGGGTCCCCCCAGGGCTGTGTGCTCTTTCCACTTCTGTTCTCTTTCTATACTAAGGACTCCATTTCAAAGGGTTTTTCTGTTAAAGTACTGAAGTTTGCAGATGATACAACAATGACTGGTCTCATTCGAGACAATGACAAATCTGCATACAGACAGGAGGTTGAACAACTAGCTTTGTGATGCAGCTGGAACAATCTTGAACTAACACACTCAAAACCATAGAAATGATAGAAGATTTTAGGAAAAGCCCTCCTATTCTACCACATCTTACAATACTAGACAACACAGTATCAACAGTAGAGACCTTCAAGTTTCTATGTTCTATAATATTTCAAGACTTAAAATGGACACCTAACATCAAAAATGTAATCAAAAAAGCACAACAAAGAATATTCTTCCTGCTCCAACTCAAAAAATTCAGACTGCCCAAGAAGCTGCCGATACAGTTGTACAAAGGAATTATTGAGTCAGACAGACATAGATTTCAATGGATAGTTAGAACTGCAGAAAAAACAATTGCTATTAGCCTGCCTTCCATTGAGGACCTGTATATTCCATGAGCAAGAGAGACAGCTGTGAAAGTATCTACAGACCCCTCATATCCTGGACATAAACTGTTTCAACTTCTTCCCTCAAGATGCTATAGGACAGTGGTGGCGAACCTATGGCACACATGCCAGAGGCGGCACTCAGAGCCCTCTCTGTGGGCATGCACACCGCCGCTGCCAGCAGCTCGCACAGGTCCATTAGGCCACCACCGCCTGGAGTGGTAGCCCCGCCCAGCACAAAGGAGGCAAAACGGCCGGCTAGCAAGCTCAAGTAGAGGTGATAGAACACAACCATGCCCAACAAGCCAAAGCCCACTGTTGGAATATTCATGAGCAGGAAGAGTCATGTGGTAACTCAGTCAGCCAATGTGAAGAAAGTGCTACTGAGTCTTTGCAAAAGGTTATTGAGTTAGAAGCTGGGTTTCAGTTTCAGGTCTCAGGTCTGTCTCTGCTGTAAGAAGTCTTCATTTATGCTATGTTGATATGAAGAAGAATATATGGTATTGTAAATATTTTTATATGAATATAAAGAGTTTATTTGAATCAGCTAAATGCAGTCAACTGTGAGAGCTTCTGATTTATTTTTACCAA
>NW_015386333.1:3696981-3704798 GCF_001527695.2 Protobothrops mucrosquamatus
TGGGTTTCAGTTTCAGGTCTCAGGTCTGTCTCTGCTGTAAGAAGTCTTCATTTATGCTATGTTGCTATGAAGAAGAATATATGGTATTGTAAATATTTTTATATGAATATAAAGAGTTTATTTGAATCAGCTAAATGCAGTCAACTGTGAGAGCTTCTGATTTATTTTTACCAACAGAGAAATTAAAATTCTCTAACACCCACCCCAAGCAGGAAAAGCTGGATCCCCATCGGCGCCATGGCCTCCCAGTCCCAGCTAGGATTGCGTGCCTTCAGCCTCATCTCTGCTGGACCTGTGGGGCCATGATGCTAATGGGGATATAGCTTTCCTCACTCGGGGTGGCCCTTGGCCTACTGGCCCTGGGTGTGCTCTCCCACCTCTATGCGGGGCTTCCTAGCTGACCGCTTCACGTCCTTCATGTAGGGCGGGCCTGCTGCTCTGGGCGGCGGCCTAATGGATCTGCATGAGCGGCTGGCTGCTGCAGCAGATACCAAGATTGTGAGGGGAATGCGCTCCACCTGGGGTGAGTGCAAGGGGGCCGACAGCATCTGGCAGCAGGGGCTGCGTAGCCCGCTGTGAATACCAAGCCAGCCCTCCAGCAGTAGCGCTGCAGCGACATCGGCAGCACATGGAGTTGGGGGAGCATGTGATGTGGACCACTGGACAACCTATTCCATTCCATCTCCTTAGCTCCCTCGAGGGTCTTGCCCTTGGCTCGCAGGTAGAACGCATTCCCCACGCACCTCGGTACCTACCATGGCTGCCAGCCACTCGCACAAGTCCATTAAGCCCTCCTCAGAGTTGCAGGCCTGCCCAGCATGAAGAAGGTGAAACAATCAACTAGGAAGCCCCACGTAGAGGTGGTAGAGCATGCCCAGGCCCAGTAGGCAAAAGGCCACCCCGAGCAGGGAAAGCAGATCCATATCGGCGTCATGGCCACCCAGGCCCAGCAGAGATGGGGGGGAGGCACGCAATCCTAGCTATGACTGGGGTGCCATGGCACCGATGGGGATCCGCTTTCCCCGCTCGGGGTGGCCTTTTGCTTGTTGGGCGTGGGTGTGCTCTACTACCTCCACTTGAGCTTGCTAGCTGGCCGCTTCGCCTTTGCGCAGGGTGATGCTGCTGCTCCAGGCAGCAGCGGCCTAATGGACCTGCGCAACCTGCTGGTGGCGGCCCGAGGCGGTGCCAAGGTACGCCGGATGTGCGAGGGGAACAGGTTCCACGCGTAGGCCAAGGGCAAGATTTGCAAGAGGGCCGAGATGACCAGCAGCGACCTGCTCTCCAACCACAAACAAAAACAGATGAGATTGAGTAGGTGCATCTGGCAGTCTGCATCACATGCTTCCCCCCTCCCCTATTCTGCCTGCAGCTAGAGGGCTGGGCTGGTATTGGCAGCGGGCTGCGGAGCCCCAGAATGCGCTGGTTGAGGGGCCGGCAGGCTGTGGCTGCTGATGGACACCGTCAGCCCCCATGCACTCGCTGGCATGTGTGTGCGGGGGCCGATGGTGTCAGGCAGCAGCCGTCCTGAGTCTTGCCTCACCTTGCCTTGCCCCGTTGCAATGGCACTCCCGTCCTGCCCCCTGCCTCACCTCACAGGACAAGCCTTTTGCCCACCGCCCCTCCTGCCAGAGACCCCCTGGATCTCCCCCAATCCTGCCCTGTGTTGTGTTTATGATTTATGATGAATATATGTTTATGATGATTATGATCATGATTTATCACTTGTTGCTTGTATGAACACTGAGAGCTTATGCACCAGAGACAAATTCCTTGTATGTCCAATCACACTTGGCCAATAAAGAATTCTATTCTATATATGGCTCCATATATACATGCAAACATATTATAATGTAAGGTCACTAGTCACTGATAACTGCTGTCATTTCTTTCAAAAGCATTTAATTTTCTTTCAGCAGAAAAGCAATGCTACAAGTATTTCAATGCCAAGCCCTTTAGACCTTTAAAGGTCAAAACTGACAATTTGTGTTGCACTCAGAAATTACCATGCAAGGCACATACATATACAGAATAGAAAAATGTGTTGGAAGGGACCTTGGAGGTCTTCTAGTCCAATCCCCTGCTCAGGCAGGAGGACCTATACCATTTCAGACTAATGGTTGTCCAGTTTCTTTTTAAAAACTTCCAGTTTTTAAACTTTCAATGTATGTATATTTTTTATCAGTAGGCACCATCAGCAACAAGTTGTTGTACTTTCCTCTCTATAACAGAGTAAAATTGTTATTGTATAGATCCAACTTGGACTACCTGAAGTTTCTGAATCAAAAAAGTATTTATTTTTAAGTTTATTGCATATTTTTTTAATTTTTAAAAATCTACCTTTTTTATACAACTCCAAATATATAAAGAGGAGAGGCCTCATGGAAAAATGCTTCTGAGAACTGATTATTTTATGTCTTTCTTTGGCACTTTTCTCAGTTTCATATCACACAGTGCGGCCAAAATTGCACACAAAGTTCAATGTGGCCATATCATAGGTTTCTATTATTAGGACATTTTTTTTTTATTTTTGATTCCTCAGTCAATATTATTTTAGTTATCACTATATTCTTCATTACCATTTTCACTTTCTTTCATTAATAAAGAGAACTGATCAATTTATAAAGCAAGAAGAAAAAGAAAATATTACAAGTATTTTACCACAGTAAAATAATTCTACTACTGTATCAGAAGCAGTTGCTGCAGATTTTAATAATTTAATACATTTACATAGCAATCATACAATCTCAACAACCTACAGCAGTTGACAGCAAAATCAATAAATATGTCAATGATAATGTGTGTGTGTGTGTGTGTGTGTGTGCGCGCGCGTGTGTGTGTGTGTATATAAAGACAAAAATAATAAAATATTAATACTTAGCAAAAAATAGTTTTAATATAGTTGGTCTTCAGAGCTTTCTTGTTGAAATAAGCAGCTAGGGCACACATGGCTAATTTTCAATTTCTTAATGTCTCACACAGTAACACTACCTAATCTGCAATACAAAATGAACATGATGTATTCATTAGTCAACTGGGGGGGGGGAGTATTTGAACAGGATTATTTATCCTGAACATAAAATAATTAAGTTTATATAACTAAAATGCCAGTCTACAGCCCTGCCTCACTCATCATGGGATTTTTCTGGCATAATGCCCTTATACACTTCAAATCCTGCTGTGTTATTTCATCATGGTAGTGAGAGGATTATACATCAGGAGTGTATGTCGACCTCCGGTTTTGCAGCAAGATGGAATGCAGGAAGGCAGAGCTCTGCCTTCTGCGCCCAATTTTGCCCTGCTGGAGGCCCTGAAAAGGACCTAAAGTCCCCCTGAAGAGGTGATAAAGAAGGAGGGATGCTTTGTCAATCACGGAGAGATGGGGGTCTCTCCATTCGATTCAAGGAAAGCCCTCTAAACCGACATCTTTGCGGCTGGCCATTAGCTGCTGACAACCAAAGAACAAAAGCTTTCATTAGCATCGTAAACAGCATGCTTGGAACTGGGTGAGAATACTGATACTTTCTTTACTATTTTACAACTGAATTTCATGGGAAAGGCTTCCAAGAAGCTTAAAATCTCCGGATGTGAATGGAAGCAGTGTCTTGAATTTTTTAGGGGGGACAGAAATACACAATACTGAAGTGAAAGTAATACAAAGTTACAGTTTTGATAAATTTGAGAACTGAGATAATTGTTAAGATTTTCTCTTTGGAAAAAAAATTATTGAGGTGAAATATAAGAAATATAAGAAATCAACTCTTTGTTTTAAGAGTGGAAAATGGACTTTGAATGACATCTAGTGGTGGATTTGAGTACAGCACTATAACTAGCTCCTTGGCTGCTTGGTGACTTTCAGCTTGGGAGAACAGCTGGCAATAAAGGAAAATATTTTGGCATATTTATCATCCTGACCTTCTTGGATTATAAATACCTACTTAACTTGGACTTTTAATCTCAAGAGCTAGTGGGAGAGAAAGAAAAAATTGACTTTTGAATATATCTGGCTGCAGGGAGGTTGAACATTTTAAACACTTGGAACATTGTGGATTACAACCTTGCCTGACTGATAATTTTCAGGATACTTGAGATAAAGGATTACTATAAAATACTGCCATTAGGACTGGATTATAAAGGTTACATATAAAGACTAGAAAACTAGAGGAAACTTTGTTCCACTCTTACTGAGACTGGTGACACTAGAGGATTTCTAGGAATGATGCCTCAAGAAAAAACAAATACCTTTCAGAAGGAAATATTTTCCATGCTACAGCTAATTCATCAAACAATTGTTACACACAAAGAGGATATAAAAAGAAACCATAATGAGACTAAAAATAACCTAGATAATATAAATGACCAAATCTCCAAACTGAAGCTACAATTGGAAAGTTCCCAGATAACAACTACAAAGTATGAACAAATAAACCAGAAACCAGAAGAAATAATAATGGACCTAGAGATGGAGGAGATAGGAGAAGGGAAATATGGACTGCCATATACAAATAAAATACTGCAAGACCTATCTATAACAATGAAAATACAAAAGACCCTCTTATTCCTTTCTCCAAAACACATTTGATGACAAGGAAGATTATTCTAGAACAGGGGTGTCAAACTCACAATGTCACGTGATGTGTCGCAACATATCACAACTCTTTTTTCCATTGCCGGCAATGGGGTGGGCATTGTTTTGGCATGACGCATCCGGCCCGTGGGCCGGCAAGTTTGACATCCCTGTTCTAGAAAATGGAACATAGAGAGGGCAGAGGAAATGTTTAGGGAATGTGGATGGGCAGAGTTCGCCCCCAAAAATACTCTACCTAAATTGTCTTTCTCATGCCAAGCAGCTTTCACAAAAATAGAAAGAAAATTCTTGGGCGATTTAATTGCCTTGGCCTGGAAAGCTGCTTGGCAAAGAAAGAAAGCAAGAGTTAGACTTAAAAAACAGAAGATTTGATCTATCAGAGTGGGCACTATTGGTTTAATATACCTGTTTGAATATGATTAAAAGTATAATAGAAGATATGACTTAGAATTAAAATAGCATTTTTCTTCTTTTTTTGATATGGAAATTTGAAGATAAGAGAAGGATTGATATGAATAAAACTTTTTAGCTATATAAATATAATTAATATTGAGAAAATCATAACTGGCAAAGATACTTTAAATATTTATGGGAAATCATACTTTAATAAGAGCACGAAAAACAGGATATTGACTTATGAATTGATACTGTCATTTCTATAATATTAGTACAATATAATAAAGATGTTTATATCTAATTTTGTGTACATCAACAGTAAGAATTGTAACTGTCTAATGAGGGGGAAAGGGAAAAAATATGGGGAAGAAAGGAAGGTCAAGGAAAAAATACTGGATTGTGCAGTACTGAATAGATTTATATTGAAGAAGTTAATGTTAAATATGTGAACCCAGACAACATGTTGTTTACTAAGCTCTAAAGATTGTAATTTTCAAAAATTAATAAACTTATTAAAAAAGAGGAGTGTATGTCAACATTATATAATCCAAGCAGGTCACCCGGGGGTGTGAAGGTCATCCCAACTACTCAACTAAGCCATGTAACTGAATGCAGAGATATCGGAAGATGCTGAAGTCAGATCACTTTAGTGACAAGAGCAAAGAGGTCATTTTGTACTACATAAAGAAAGAAATGGGAAACCATTTCTGTATTTTACCAAGAAAGCCACATGGATATAAAGATGAAATGCTAAACAACTTTCAAAGTACTAATGGTATTTATGACCTGCTAGATTAAAACTTTCTGGACATCTAACTGCTGATGTTGCCATACAGAAAAAGAAATTTGAGCTCCTTCCAGAATTACACTGAGAACATGAGAGTTTCACAGCATGAACATGGGGAAGCTCAATACAATGAAAGATGAAATGAATCGACCACACAGTACCATCGATGAATTGAAATGGACTGAAACTGGACATTTTCAGTCAGAAGATCCATTGTTTCCCACTCAGGAAATGAAAAATGAAGAAGAAACCATGTTTTCACAGTAAGGAAGGGTATAGCAAGAACAGTTCTTGGCTACACAGTATCAATGGTCAAATAATATCAATTACACTTTGTGTATAACCTTAGTATAATGATTATCCAAGGTTATGTTCAAACAATTGATTCAGAAGAAGAAGAGATTGATAGATTTATGGTCAAGTTCAGTCTGAGATTGACAGAACAACAAGCAAGATATGCTGCTTGCTTTTGGAGATTGGAATATCAAAGTTGGAAATATTAAGGAGGAAATTGCACTGGTAGTCCTCAACGTACAAGTTATAACAGCACTGAAAAAAGTGATTTATGATCATTTCTCATACTTATGACCATTACAGCATCCCCATGGTCATGTGATTAAAATTCAGACATTTGGCAACTGACTCATCTTTATGACAGCTACAATGTCCCTGGGTAATGTGATCCCCTTTTGTTATCTTCTGATAAACCAAGTCAATGGGGAAGCCAGATTCACTTAATAACCATGTTACTAACTTATCCCGAGCATGTGAAGACAGACTCTGGCGGATTGAGCGGATGAGACCTATTAAAATAGGACCAACGGTCATGAAGGCAGTTTCTGCAAGCGATGTGGTACGCTGAGAGCACGGCAAGACACGAAAGACGCCCTGGTCAACCACTGCGCCCAGCCCATCTCCAACTGTCTCGACTTTTGTCCTGCCATTGGAACAAGATGGAATCTGGGAAGAGAGAGTGAGGCTGACTATGCGCACCTCTCCCTCACTTTAATCCAATCCACGCGCAAGTCTTGACATCTTGACATGTTACTAACTTAACAACTGCAGTGATTCACTTAATAACTGTGGCAAGAAACATCATAAAACAGGGCAAAATTCACTTAACTTATGTGTCACTTAGCAACAGAAATCTTGGGTTCAATTATGATCATAAATCAAGGACTATCTGTAGTTGGACTGCATGACTCACCAAACTGAAATGAAGCAACAGAGTAACCTTGTTCACTGCAACATAAGGCTACAAATAAATTCATATCTCTTTCTCTGACTGCTTGTTTGTGTTCTTGCAATCTGGTGGCTTGCTTCCTCCCATCTGTCACAGGAGCAATCCATGCAGGGGTTTGTCAAAAACAGATCATGCCAGACAAATCTTATTGCATTCTTTGATCAGGTGACAAAATTAGTGGACCAGAGGAATGCTGTGGATATAATTTACTTGGACTTCAGTAAGGCATTTGACAAAGTAGATCACAACCTACTACTTGATAAGATAGAAAAATGCGGGTTAGACAGCATCACCACCAGATGGATCCATAGCTGGCTGACCGGCCGTACTCAGCATGTGGTCCTCAATGGAACCGCATCTACATGGAGGGAAGTGTGTAGTGGGGTGCCACAAGGCTCTGTTCTGGGCCCAGTGCTCTTCAACATCTTCATCAACGATCTGGACGAGGGGATAGATGGGGATCTCATCAAGCTGGCAGGAATAGCCAACACTCCAGAAGACAGGCTTAGGATACAGGAGGATCTGGACAGACTTGAACACTGGGCGCTATCTAACAAAATGAAATTCAATGGTGAAAAAAGTAAGGTTCTACATTTAGGCAAGAAAAACCAAATGTACAGGTATAGTATAGGGCAGACATGTCCAAAGTCCGGCCCGCGGGCCATTTGCGGCCCGCGGCCCGGTTTAATCCGGCCCTCGAGCAGCCCTCCCTGCTCTATATAAATGTGGCCCTCCCACGGCCCTCCGGCAAGTCCCATGAGAGAGAGAGAGAGAGAGAGAGAGAGAGAGAGAGAGAGAGAGAGAGG
>NW_015386333.1:3708761-3709886 GCF_001527695.2 Protobothrops mucrosquamatus
ACAGAAGTGCGAGTGCCTCTCTCTCTCTCTCTCTCTCTCTCTCTCTCTCTCTCATGGGACTTGCCGGAGGGCCGTGGGAGGGCCGCATTTATATAGAGCAGGGAGGGCTGCTCGAGGGCCGGATTAAACCGGGCCGCGGGCCGCAAATGGCCCGCGGGCCGGACTTTGGACATGTCTGCTATAAAGGGACTTTCCCATTGACCAGCATTCTAAGCCCTGAAGATGTCAGCGGATGCGGACGAAAGCTAGGCACTTTTATTGATTTCTATGTATTTTAAAGGTTTTTAATATTCTTAAGAACTTTTATCTTTAAATTATTATTATTAAATTATTTATTCCCTGGTGCTCACATCTATTGACTGACTTTGAACATGGATATACCCGGGGATCACATTTTTAAAGTAATTTCGGATATATATATGTATATATATATATATATATGTATGTATGTATGTATGTATATATATGTCATCTTCAGGCTGGTGTTTTCGGCTTCGTGCTTCACACATTGCTCCTGGAAGCACGAAGCCAAAAACACCAGCCTGAAGATGACGAATGGGACTTCGTCGAAACGTCGCCAAGACACTTCCAATTTTACACGGGAGAAAACCCGAATAACCAAAGACCTACATATACATACATACATACATACACACATACATATATACATACATATACATATATATATACACATACATATACATGATAATGGGACGGTGGGAAGGATGATTTTCAACAAGGGAAGATGATGAACTGTAAAAGATACTCCATCCGAGATGAGAGGAAACATCTAGAGAGTGATTATAAACCTAATGAGGCGAAACGTCCCCATGGTGGTTTGACACGGAAATGCAGCACAAATAAGGATAGAAGTAGTTAAAGGGGTTAATGAGGATGTTACAATGATTGGTTATCACGGCCCTGTCACGAGATCTAGGGCCCGGATGCAGGCGTCGGCTTATTTATAAATGCTTTTCCCATTGATTAACTTTGTGCCCTGAGGATGTCGGAAGGATCCGACGAAAGCTTGGCCCCTATGATTGTATGCTTTTAAAAGTTTTTAAGGTTTTTACTAAACTTTTAATTGTCTTATATTCTCCTGGTGTTCGCATTTTTATTTTGTAC
>NW_015386333.1:3710098-3723175 GCF_001527695.2 Protobothrops mucrosquamatus
ATATATATATATATATATATATATATATATATATATATATATATATATATATATATATATATATATATATATATATATATATATATATATATATATATATATATTCAACTTTGATTCTGATTGAGAACTTCTGTCTATCTAGATACTTTTTGATTTTTTGCAGGATTGCAGGAGTTTTAGATGTGTACAGTTCCTTAAAAATTCAAGAAAAATACTATTATTTTAGTATTAGTAATAATCTGACCTTTATTATTCTTTATTGTCTTTTTTCACATTTAGTTTATTTGCTAGTAATTCTGAGTTTTTATCTAATTTGTAGCATTTTTGTTTTAAGAATAAAAATTAGGATGATATTTGTCGGTTTCTAAAATCAGTCTTTTCTTTTCCTTTATAATTGCTTATATATTAATTAAACTTGTTCTTATATTTTATTCATAAACTTTTAATTTCTCTAATAAAAATATATAAACATCTTAATTTTTGAAAAGAATGTCCATCTTCTTTGTAGATTTCATTTGACTTATGCACATTAACTTCTTGTAGTTAACGTTTGTTTTCTACCATTTTCTTGAAAAAATGTCTACTAAATATTTCTTCATTTGCAAATTAATCTATTGTAAAGTGTATATTAGCTTTAATAGGATGGCTATCCTTCTTGACTTGTTAGTTCCTTCTACAAAAAAAATTGCTTTCTAAAATATTTACCCTTATTTTTTCTGATTAATATGTTTCTTGTAACATAATCATAACTCCTTCCACTCATAGACTGATTCTTCCATAATTTATCTGAAGATTTTATATGGATTTGATCTTTCAGTTTCTCAATTCAGCTCTGATTTTAGTTGGTGATTTTAATGCCAGATAAGAGCACTAATGATTAATGTAGTCTTTCCCTTTTAATGCTTCAATATTTTACTTTAACAAGCTCTTTCACCTTGGCTCAACTCTAAAGATAAAAGCATAATAATAAGTTGGAGATTAATTCTTTTAGTGCTTATATATCTTAGATGACTGACTCCTGATATTTCAAAAGGAGAATTCAGTTTATGTTTTGCAACATTTAGCAAAAAAAAAGTTCCCCTGAAGAACCTATATTTGTCACTGGTTTTTATTCTGATTTTTTGGGAATAGCTATAGCAGTAAATTGATGCCTCCTCTACTAATATTGGGTTTTACAGTTAATTAGAATGGAAAATAGAATATAGTGGAAATTAAATGTGATATCAATAGTACTTTAACCTCATCAATTCCCACACAAAAGGGTCTTAAAATAAGGATTCAGTCTGTCCCCAGCTCTTTAACTTTTATGTTAATAGAATTGTTCAGGTGATGTGAATTTCATTCCATCCCTCATTAAATCGGAAACTAATTTTCACTTTTTTCTGTACTGATAAGGATACAACTATTCTTTCTCTGATCCAAGATAGATTTTGCTGTAATTTTTGGACAGTGGCTAAATACTGATAAATCCATAGCTCTACCCAAACAAAATTCTGGACATGCTACATCAATGACATCTTCATCATCACTAAACGCTCCCAAATTGAAGAAAAACACCACCTGCTCAATAACATATTCCCCAGGATCAAATTCACATGCAAAGAGGAAACAGACAAGACTCCCATTCCTCGACATCAACATAAAGAGACCAGACAATGGCAAACTGAAAACCTGTGTCTACTGCAAAATCACTCATATGGATCAGATCCTCAGCTTTGCAAGCAACCACCCCATCGCACACAAAAGAAGCTTTGTCCAGACCCTCTTCAGAAGGACCAGGACACACTGCAGCACCACAACAATAAGAAAAGCAGAAGAGAAATGGCTGCTTGATGTCTTTCTCTGCAATGGCAATCCAAAAAACTTCATATTCTCCAGCATGTAGAGGAATGTAGAATCCACTGATGGGTTGATTTAGTCTTCTAGCCCAATCAGACCAAACAATCAAAGTAGCCACGCCTCTGCAGGGTCTGACCATGCCCCAGTTTCGTTTGGTCTCAGCCCTGAAGAGACTTGAGAATTTGGCTCCAGATTTAGATCCAGAAAGGTAGTTATTGCCATTCGTGGATTCTCTACCCTTTTTTTCTCCTTCTTTGGGGGGGATTGGTTCAGCTGAGCTCAGTGCTGCACCATTTCTTCTCTCTTTAATCAATTCCCTTCTCCGTTGAGTTTTTCAGAGGCAGACAGCTGATCGTTGATTGCTGCTTCCTCATTACAATCCACCCCCCCACCCCCTCCAAGGATCTTCGCTGTGAATGCGAAGCTTTAAACTACTAGTTTTCGGCTGAAAACTCTGAATTCATCTTCCTGGGCTCATTACCAATTCAAACAACCTGCGAGCACCATTTGAGCCTCCAGACGGCTCGATCATCACATTACTTAAGTACTTCCTTGTTACTGTTGATTAAACCACAGGTGAACTGTTTGACTAAAAGAACTTATTACCAGATTACTTGCAGAAGAGGATCTTTTCTCTCAGCTTGTTTTATTTCTCATTAGATCGTCACGGCTGCCATTTTGGGCTCCGCCCGATCGCACACATTAAATTGACTGCCTTGACCTAATTACAGCCTTTTCAGTCACAAAGCAACTTACTTATTTGGTAATTCTCCCTACGTGGGGGGGGGAATAGGAGTTCTAATTACACTCTTTTAGATCTTCATTACCTCGTGCTTCAGCTGCTTAATAGGCACCATCTTAGGTCACCTAGTGGACATAGGGAAAATACCTTGAGTCTCTCACTCCATTTTATCTGGTAATATTCCAGACTGTATGACTTGCCAGGACTTTTCAAATATCCAGTGCCAACAAATTGAACTGCTGCTTGCCTTGCCTGTTTTCCGCTGTCTGCATAGTGGTCGGCACTTATTACCCTAGCCGTCACTAAGTGAGACACAAGGGTCAAAAAAAATAAATAAATTAAAAATTAATTAAAATACAACAAAATTAAAATAAACAAGATATATATCTATATTCATATATAGACTTATCTTTAATTGACATTTGGTACTTTTTCGACCAAATTGTCTCTCTATTACAGTGGGCCTGAAGAATTGAACGGGGAGGACAGCCCGAGCGTAGCGCGGCTTATATCATGTAGTGACTCCGTGCTTAACGGCGGGCCGTACCTCACAGACCCTCGTGCAGGCCTGTACCACCCAGGTGGGCTGTGGCCTTCTTTTCTCCTGCAGACCAAAGGGCCGATCCAGGGATCTCCTGGTGACAACCTGCCTTTTTCTTCTACTGCAGTATAGGCCCGATCCAGGGATCTCCTGGTGTACGCCTGTTGTTTCTCTCCTATTGTTTATTTCAATATGGCAGATAACACCGTTTCACAGGCTTCCACCTCCAGTGGCACTATAAAACGCAAGCCATCCAGTCAGGATACACCTGCAAAAGCCAAGGCCAAGGTCAAACGGGCCTCTAAGGCCGATGAGAAGCAAGCAGATAGCAGGCATAGGGCGCTGGAGTGACAATTCTCCAAAGCCCAGCGACAGGCAGGAGAGACGCAACTTATCCCCTCCCCTCCTCTTGCTTCCACATCAGGGGAGCATCGACCTTCCCCTTTTACACGGACTTGGTCTCCTGAGCAGACCCTGGACCAGGGTTCTTTGATGGGATGTGAACAGGACCATCTGTCCCTCTTTGACTGAGAATTGAGATTACAGGTCCAAGATTCAATTCCAGCTGCTGAGCCAGGACCTTCCTCAGTGTCTTGTGGGTCTCAGGGGGAGGTTACTACAGTCATCCCTCCCCCAATCCCGTCAGCATCTTTCACGCCGACGGCGGCAGGTCTTCGGGGCCCCGAACATCCTTCATTTACTGTCCAGCTCCAAGCCATGATCTCACAGGCAGTGGCTCAGGCGATGGCGGCTTCAGGGAGGGCCATTCCAGTCCAAGGACCGTCAACCCCCCCTTCGCCCACGGAAACTATGCATCCCAGGGAGTATGTGATCTCAGATCACGGTTCTCCACCTCAATCTGGAGCGAGATATCAGATTATTCCGCAGAGATTCTGGAAGAAGGCATGTGGTCAGATGGGGAAGACATTCAGGCGGAGGCCACTCCTATGATAGCGGTGTTTAATCCAAATGCCTTCTATTCGCTTTTACAAAAGGCCTATGTCACCGGAAAAATTGAACCACAGACGACCGATCAGGACTCTGGACAGAGTTCTGACCCACTGTTTTTGGAACCGGTCAAGAAGAACCTACAGATACCTTGTCCCCCCATGTTTCTCAAATCCATTCAGGATCAGTGGGGATCTCCTGGAAGTTTCTCTGCTCTTGGGGGATTGGATCATAAGCTCTTGGATACGGTCCCTTCCCTCAACGATGTCCTCGAAGTTCCGGGTGTAGACGAGGCTCTCGCCCCCATACTGTCAGACACCAAAATCCCAGGAGACATGTCGGAGGCCCTTAAGGCTGAGGACAAGAAATCTGAGATTTCCCTCAAAAGGACCCATCAGGCATCGGCTTGGGCTATAAGAGCCTCAACATCTAACTCCTTTTTCGCCAGAATCGCATTAATCTGGCTCAAGGAATTACAGGCCAGAATATCCCCAGATGAAGTAAGGGTTCACCAGGATGTCACTAAACTGAGGGCCGCACTGGAATACATGGCGGATGTGTCTCTGCAGTCGGCCAAATATTCGGCTTGGGCCATAGCTTCCAACATGGCCGCATGCCGGTTGTTCTGGCTAAAAAATTGGAAGGCCGATACCAGGCACAAATGGAGAGTAGCTGCGGCACCATATCAAAAGGGTCGCCTTTCTGGAGAGGCTCTCACTCCTTATCTGACTGAGAACAAGGAAAAGTTGAAGGTACTAGCTCATATTGTCAAAAAAACGGGCAGACGTTTTTCTCCATACAACCGGCGTCCGTCGTTTAAGTCTGGCTCAGACCGAACTACCTGGAGCGGGTATCGGCCTTTTCATGCAGGGCCGGACCGCTCATCGGACTGGTCCGGCTACAGAGACAAGCCAAAGCCGCAATTCCAGGTTAAGCGGCCCTTTCGCGGCAGAGGAGGTCGTCCTTTCCAAAAGTCAAAGTGACTTGAGGCGGATTCCCCCGTTTGGCGGAAGACTGGCAATATACTTCCACAAATGGGAAAGCACCACCATGGACAATTGGGTTCTAACCACTATCAGAGACGGACTGTCTCTGGAGTTCCTCACACTCCCCCCTCAGCGCGTCCTCTCCTGCCCCCTATCCAGAAATCCCGTGAAACAAGGTCTCATGGAGGAGGCCATTCGTCATCTGTTAAGCATAGAGGCAATAGAGCAGGTACCCCCGGATCAATAGGGACTAGGTTTCTACTCCATTCTGTTCGTGGTACCAAAATCCTCGGGAGGATGGAGGGCGATCCTGGACCTCAAGGCCCTAAATCGGTACCTAATTTGCCAAAAATTCAAGATGCAAACTCTTCATTCTATTCTGGGCAGCATTCGCCCGGGGGATTTTCTTACATCCATAGATCTGACAGAAGCTTACCTGCACGTTCCCATACATCCAAATCACAGGCGTTTTCTCAGATTCAGGTATTCCAACCATCACTATCAGTACAGGGCCCTGCCATTCGGCCTATCGTCAGCTCCAAGGGTTTTCACCAAAATCCTGGCAGTTCTCGCCACACAGCTCAGGTTGGTACCAGCCCGCGTTCAGTGCTACTTGGACGATATCCTAATCCAGTCGTCCTTGGCACTAAATGCCCAATCGGACGTGGCACTGACGATCAAGATGCTCCAGGATCATGGATTTATAATCAATTTCCCAAAGAGCCATCTGATCCCAACAAACCGTTTGCTCCACTTAGGCGCAATAATAGACACCAACCTGTGCCGAGTTTTCCTGTCTCAGGAGCGTCAGCTCGGTATTCGCACCATGGTCACCAGGGTGCGCAAGGAGAAACGAGTAACCCTGCTTCTGCTGTCCCAGCTGTTAGGGAAACTGATCTCATGTATTGCCATAGTGCCTTGGGCCAGGCTTCATACGAGACAATTGCAGTGGTTTCTACTCCCTTACCAGAAATGGGGTGTAGCATGTTTTCCACTGAGGGTGCGAGTCCCACCACGGACACTCACGTCCCTCATCTGGTGGTTGTCCCCAGCATTGTCCAAAGGATCCCTATTCAGAGAACCGACTCGGGTAACCTTGACCACAGACACCAGTCTGTTTGGATGGGGGGCACATCTGCACTGCACATTCGCCCAGGGGCGGTGGTCTCAACGGGATCTCAAGAAAAATATCAATTGGTTAGAGCTCAGAGCCATACACCTGGCACTTCGCCATTTTCACAAGAAGTTGGCGGGCCGCCACGTGCTGGTTCTGACGGACAACGTGGTGGCAAAGGCCCATGTCAACAGGCAGGGCGGCACTCGATCGCAGATTCTAATGTCCGAGGCCCAGCGTCTGGGGTCATGGGCGGAACAGAATCTGTTGTCCCTAAAGGCGGAACACATTTCAGGTGTGGAAAACGACCAGGCAGATTTTCTGAGTCGATCTACGACAGATTATTCGGAGTGGCGTCTACATCCCCGTCTCTTTCGGGAGATAACTCACCGTTTCGGTCGGGCCAACGTCGATCTGTTTGCATCCCCGACGAATGCCCAGCTTCCCGTTTCTATCTCGATACCCATCTCCGGGTTCGGAGGGAGTAGACGCCCTCCACAGCACTTGGCCGGCGGGCCTTCTATATGCATTTCCACCCCTTCCCTTGATCCCAGCCGTCATCAGGAAGCTGTTACTGGAATGGGCAGAGCTAATCCTTGTGGCCCCGTATTGGCCGAGGCGTCCATGCCGTAGCTCCCCCTTGGCAAATCCCTCCAGAGAGGATAATTCTAACACAGGGGGCCATACGGCACCCGGACCCGCAGTGGCTACAACTAGCTGTCTGGCATCTGAGCGCCAGTTCCTGATGTGCAGATCTTACTCTTCAAGGGTGATAACTATGATCCAAGCTTCCAGACGGCCGGCAACGAACCGGATCTATGATGCCACTTGGAAGAACTTCTGTGACTGGTTTACCTGTAAGGGTCTGTCGGTCTCTTCCGTCACTATTCCAGTGATTCTTGAATACCTCATGGATGGAGTGGATAAGGGTTTAGCGCCCAACACCTTGCGTAGACAGGTGGCCGCTCTTTCCACGGTGTTCACCTGTGCCAACGCCAGTCCATTGTCCCATCATCCCAGGGTTCGGTCCTTTATGAAAGGAGTCTCCAACATCAGACCTCCGGTAGTACACAGGTATCCATCTTGGGAACTGCCTCGGGTTCTGCAGGCACTCACAAGGTCTCCATTTGAACCTATAAGGTCTTGTCCTCTTCTCATTTTGTCCCACAAGGTGGCCTTCCTAGTAGCCATCACGTCGGCAAGGCGCGTGTCAGAACTGGCTGCTCTTTCTGTTAGGGACGACCTGTGTACCTTCTATCAGGACAGAGTGGTGCTGAGGTTAGATCCCTCATTCATTCCCAAGGTGAATACACTGTTTCCCCGTGCTCAGGACATTGTACTTCCAAACTTTTGTCTGAGTCCTCTCACACACTAGAAAAGCAATGGCATTACCTAGATGTACGTAGGGCATTACGTCTTTACATTAAGAGGACAGCTTCCTTTCACAAATCAGAGGCATTGTTTGTCTCTTTCCACTCAGCTTCCAAGGGACGGAAGGTTTCCTCCTCTACTATAGCCAGGTGGATTAAGGCATGTATCGTTCAATCTTACCAGGCTTACTCTTTACCTGTCCCAAGCCACCTGACAGCACACTCTACTCGTAGCGCTTCCACGTCGGCGGCGTGGCAGACTCAGGCGTCCATAGAGGACATCTGTAAGGCGGCTACGTGGTCGTCCCCTTCACCATTCATTCGCCACTATAAAATCGACAAGTTTGCTTCCGCA
Organism: Protobothrops mucrosquamatus; assembly: GCF_001527695.2. NCBI lineage: Eukaryota > Metazoa > Chordata > Lepidosauria > Squamata > Viperidae > Protobothrops > Protobothrops mucrosquamatus. The sequence continues at coordinate 3,717,994 of NW_015386333.1, forward strand.
GAGGCCGCTTTTGGCTGTCGGGTTTTACAACAAGTGGCCCATTTCAGCAACGACACTTAACCAACCTGCTTCCCACCCGTGAGATCATAGGGGCTTTGGTATGTCCCATCAGTGGATTCTACATTCCTCTACATGCTGGAGAAGGGGCGTTGTCTTACCTGAACGCCTTTTCTCAGCATGAGGAATGTAGAATCCACCCCCTCCCTGATCATTACTAGCAGTTAGGTTAGTGTCAGCAGTTCGGAGCCATCACGTCACACAATCATTCGCTTCGCCCTTTCGAAACTGGGGCATGGTCAGACCCTGCAGAGGCATGGCTACTTTGATTGTTTGGTCTGATTGGGCTAGAAGACTAAATCAACCCATCAGTGGATTCTACATTCCTCATGCTGAGAAAAGGCGTTCAGATAAGACAACGCCCCTTCTGACACACAGCACCCAAATCACAATGCACCACATAGCTAACCATCATGCAAACACTAACCTCTACCATACACAAAGGGGTGTCGGAAATAACAGCTAGAATTCTCCAACTTCCAGGAATAGCAATAGCCCACAAACCCACAGCCACACTTCACCAGGAACTATCCAAAATCAAAGACAAGACACAGAAGGATGAAAGAAACAATGTAATTTACAAAAGCAACTGTAACCATTGCAACCAATTCTACATCGGACAAACATCATATCAATTAAAAATCAGGAGCCATGAACACAGTCTGGCAGTCAAATACCACCATCCCAAATCCCTAATCTGTACCCACACTGACACCAAACAGCACCAGTTCGATTAGAGCAATACAAAAATCATCAGCCACTCTACCATCCACCACGTTTGTGAGTTCATAGAAGCCTGACACTCCACAAGCAATTCCATCAATAGATACACTGACCTACAACCAGCCTACAAACCTCTCAGAATTCAAATCAACCACACAGCCAACTAGAGACAGCACCGTCCTTCAACCAACCCATGCAACCCCCCCCCAATCAGCACTTCACTCCCAAGGACCCTCACCTGATATGACCTCTCCATCATAGGATCCACCACAAGACCCTCACTTGACATACCCACATACTGTATGAGCCTTCATAAGACCCATCACAAGACCCACCACAAAATCCTGACCTGATATGACCCTCACCTGATGTGATCACACCATCACAAGACCTACTGGCCACACAAAGCCCTTATAAACAGAATAACATTGACACCCTTAAATTCCACTGAAGATGTTATTTAGCCTGGTAATGAAATGTTCAGAAAACAACCCACAAACCTACACCCTCGAATTCTGATAAACTAAGGGACTGGATATATATTATTCAAAAACAAAAGTATTTCTTTCCCCATCTATACCTGCCAGGGGAAAATCAATAACCATTCTCCCATCCCTTAATAATCATTAATTAAAAGGGCTTAAATATTTAGGCATCTGTTTCTAGTAGTCCATATCAAGCATATAGAAATCTCAAATGGTTATAGCCAAGCATCACAAAATTTCAAGTACAATTATTAGTTTTGCCAACTACAACAGGATGCAAGATGATACACATATCAACCATTTACAATTTTAATGCTAAAGTGTTGAGTCTACATGTAATCCTTGACTTATGACCATTCCTTTAGCAACCGTTCAAAGTTATGATAGCACTGAAAGAAGGGACTTAAGACCTATTCCCAAAATTATAGCCACTGCAGCCTTCCACAGGCACATGATCAAAATTCAGACACTTAGCAGCCTGATCACACTTATAACTGCAGGGGTGCTACAGTTCACCTCTCCCACTCATCTCCTTCCATCTGTGCCCTTTTGGACCTCTGCTGCCCTGCGTTCCACTGTTCCAGCTGCCCTTCACTAACATCTACTTCTTCCTGCTGTTGACCAGGAACAGCTAACCTGACTGCTGGATTATGTGGGCCTGCCTTTTCATTGAAAAAAAAGGGAAAACAGTTTAAAGAGACTAAAGTACACCAAAATGTTCTTTTGCAAAGAGTTTGGGCTGCAAAAAAAGGGAAAAGGTCTGAATCTGCCTTTTCCCCTTTTTTCTCAACACAAAGCCATCCCCACACAATCCAAGAGAGCAGCACAAACGAGCATTTTAATGCACTCTGACCCATTTAAGCTGCTTTGTACTTTTCTTTTTCATTTTCTTTTTTGCTGAGCAAAGCCAGCCCCTTGTGGCCCAGGTCAGGCATGCCTCATCAGTAATAGGAGCAAGAAGATGGCAGCAAAGAGCAGCAAGGGCAGTGGAGACAGAGTGGCAGGGATGTACCTGTGTTTCCCCAAAAATAAGACCCAGTCTTATATTTTTTTGGTCGCCAAAATAAGCACCAGGGCTTCTTTTCAGGGTAGGTCTTATTTTTGTGTGGCCACAACGGAGCAGGAGGCAAGGCAGGGGTGGGTGGGGCAGAGGACGAAGTGAGACGGTGGGGAGGTGGAGGACAAAGCATGCATCGGTGCTGCAGCCACTAAGTGAGATGGTGTGGGGGGGAGTTGAGGGTGAAGCGAGGTGGTTGGGGGATGGAGGACGAAGCTTCTTCTCCTCCTTACTCACCACCACAATGAAGCAGGAAGTTGAGCGATGCACTGGTGCCACAGCCACTAAGCAAGGCAGGGGGGTGAGGATGAAGTGGCATTCGGGGGGAGGAGCACGAAGCTTCTTCTCCTCCTTACTTGCCGCCGCAATGAAGGAGGCTGAGCAAGGCGGGAGGTGGAGGACAAAGCTTCTTCTCCTCCTTACTTGCCACTGCAATGAAGCAGGAGGCTGAGTGATGCACCGGTGACACAGCCATTAAGCGAGGCATTGGGGGAGGGGTGGAGGACGAAGCCCCAACAGTATCCTTGGCCGCCCAGCCTGCAGAGCCCTGATGCTGGTAGAGTGAGGCGGCGGCGGCCCAAGCAGCCCCTTACCTGTCTCCCCTCGCTTCCCCAAAGAACCCCTTCACTAACCTGCTTTGCAGCCCGTTCTCCACCGCCGTGTGCAGGGCAAGAAAAGAAGCCTGTGGGACTAACAGTAAACAAAAAAGTTCAGTCAGACCTTCCAACTTTGCGAGATTTTTTTTTCACAAGAAGTTGGAAGCTTGGATTGATCTTTTTTTTTTTAACCATAGTCCCACAAACGTATTTTTGTTGCCATGCACACGGAGAACGGAGCTGGAAAGAGGTTAGTGAAGGAATGTGGTTGCCCTGGGGTGGAGGTTAGGATTTGGCACTGTGGATACCATGGGGTGGGGGTAAGGATTTGTCATCCAGGTCTATTCTCCGCGTGCATGGCAACAAAAAGCAGTTTGTGGGACTACGGTAAAAAAAGAAGAAGATCAATCCGAACTTCCAACTTCTCACGAAAAAAAGACCTCCCAAAGTTGGAAGGTCTGATTGAACTCCCACTCTTCTCTGAATGCAGCTTTTCAGGTACAACTTGGATGCTCTTCTATAGCAGCTTAAGCAAAATTGTAACATCAAAAATGTTAGCTGAAATCTTCTTGTCTGAGCTTAAGTTTGCCTGATATTAACTTGGAAGATGACCACTGACAATTATTTCTCCTCCTGTAGCTTTTCTGCCCTATTTCTAATATTAGTTTGTACCTAAAGCCATGCAATTAAGTGTTCCTGAGATCACTATATAGAATAATAGATCTAACACTCCATCGTACTGTCTCATGGTCATCTTTCATATTCTTTTCACATACCCCAATTGTCTCTACAGAATTATATACCACAAAGGAACATTCATGCTAGCAAAGATAGGCCATGTTTTGCTTTATTATCCTATCTATTGCACTTGATAGAACTCATTACTGACTTCTTTCTCACTATGCTGGCCTGATACTAGTTAGCTGCTTTTTCTTTGTTTAACATCAGCTCTGAAATTTCCACGAATGTAGTAATGCAATTGCAATTAGAAGGCTTTGGAACTGATTTTTATACTTGTTAGAGACATTAAAGTTGCCTGTCTGCCTGCCGCTCCATCTGTCTGTCTGTCTGTCTGTCTGTCTTCTATCCACCCCCACACACATCCACCTACCTACCTACCTAACTAAACTTTTATTTTTTTTTTATTCTAATCATTGAAATATTATTGTGATTTCCTTCTGTAATGTGTTTCCTGTTATACAGGGATGGGTGGCCTCTGGCATACATTTAAAAACTTGCAGTAATAATCTAAATCAGTGATCCCTAATCTTTGTGGCTCTGTAGGCGAGGGGTAGAGAGAGAGATGGTTTCACGTACACAAATGAAGCTTCATGTGTGCACACTGCTCACCCACCCCTTGCAAAGTTCAATCAATCAATTCCAACTTTGCAAGATCTTTTTTTCCCCCGCGAGAAGTTGAAATTGACTGATTGAACCTTTTTTTTTTTGCACATGGTGGCGGAGGCCTAAAGCGAAAAGGTTTTATAAAACCCAGCTGAAGGCCTAGGACTGGGGCGACGGCGCGCGTGCCCAGAGAGGGCTCTGAGTGCCGCCTCTGGCACCTGTGCCATAGGTTCGCCACCACTACCATAAGAAATGTACTGCTTGATTAAGAAGCTCTACAAATTCCTGCTAAGTTGAAAGATGGAAAAAGAACAAGTAAAAGAGACAATGATAGTGTGGGCAATTTTTTGGGGATATTCTATAGATTTAGAAGATTGGCAAAAGCTTTGGGACAGAAATATTAAACTTACTAAAGCAGCTTCATACAAAGAAAATTTGTATAAAATGTTTTATAGATGGCATATGCCACCAATTAGATTAGCGAAAATATTTAAAAATGTATCGAACATTTGTTGGAAATGTAAACAAAAACCAGGCATTTACTATCACATCTGGTAGACATGCCCTAATGCAAAGAAATTCTGGTTTAAGATCCATACATGGCTGGAAAAGATGACTAAAATACAGACAGAATTTAAACCGGAATTGTTTTTGCTAGGAATATTAGGATCTAACTATGGAAAAGAGAATGAATATTTAATATTACATGTATTGACAGCTGCGAAAATAGTATTTGCCCAATTTTGGAAAAATGAAAATCTACCACCAGATCAGATTATAATTATGAAAATTTTAGAATGTGCAGAAATGGACAGACTAACTTTAGAGATTAAAGAGAAATAAGATTCAGTTTACTTTAAAACATGGGAAAAATTCTATCAATGGTTAGCAGCTTGAAAAAATGAGAATGGATTGTGAAA
>NW_015386333.1:3723275-3755139 GCF_001527695.2 Protobothrops mucrosquamatus
CAGCCGGAACGCGGCGGAACCGCGTTCCGGCACCTTTTTCCGGGCCGGCCGCACCGGAAATAGCCCCTCCCACACCGGAAATAGCCCCTCCCAAATTTTACTTGCATTCCTGTTCTCTAAAGGGGCGGTCCTAGGGTTTGATGAGGGCGTGGCCAGGTTTGAGTTCTGCCACCTTTTCTCCGAGAAAAAAAGCCCTGGTGAAAATTAATAGGATGAAGGATATTTATTGACTAGACTTTACTTTCATGATTATTGTTATTGTTAACGATTATGATTACTTAGTATTATATTAATTATTGCTACTTAAGATGAATGATACTTACTGACTAACTTCTTTTTTTATGATTATTGTCATTCTTGGTGACTATAATTGTTTATCATATTAACTAAGATTATTTAATATTGTAAAGCTAACAAGATGAATGATATTTATTGACTAATATTTTTATGACTATTATTGTTAGTTATTATAATTATTCAGTATTATAGTAACTATTTATTTAGTAGGATAAACGAAACTTATTGACTAACTTTTATTTCTTATGATTACGATTATTTTTTGTGATTATAATGTTTTAGTATTATTTTAATTACTGTTATTTAACATTTGTACCCGGATGACAGTCTGCTTGCTAAAGCGATGAATTACTGTTGGGGGTAACCCCACTATTGTATCTTTCCCTACCCTTATCCCAACCTCACTCCCCAAACCCATCCAACAAGCTTACCGATCTTATCCCTTCCCCACTCTTATAAAATCTAATAAAATATTTTTTTAAAAAAGAAGATGTTTTTTCACTACCGTGACAGCTTCAATTGTTGGGATGCAAGTGAAGAGTGAAGTCACAACATAGGAAACCATGGTTTCACCCGCATCCAGTTTTATTTTTCAAACCATGCTGGCGAAGTTGTGTGAATTATTGATGTGGTGAGTGGTGTCACCAACTAGAGGAGCTTGTATGGTAGTTAGGTATTTTGCAATGTTGTAGGTGACCGAATTGATGCTGCTAACAATTGGTCTGAGTGGTGTTCCTTCTTTGTGGATTTTGGGGAATCCATATATGCATGGTGTGGCTTCCCCACGGTAAAGACAGTAGTATTGTGGCTGTGTCTCTCAACAGAGGGGGAGGGATCTGACATCATCTATCTCCAGTCTACAACACAGGTCTTTCAACAGTTCCAAGAAGGCTCCACACCCATTTGCACTACTCAGGTGACTCTGAAAACACAGATAAGCCTCCAGGTAGCTTTAACGACTCACTAAAAGAATGCAAATGAACAGCTATCTGCAGGAATATAAATCTTTCCATTCCCTACCATCCAGTCAGAGCAGAAGAAGCTTCTTGGATGAGAAGTGAAACATCTTCAAAGGAAAACAAGAAAGTCCAGTTGCCTCGTGGAAAAGCATCTTTGGGCTAACTATGACCTGGATGATTGAAAATTGCCATAGACATTTTTCCAAGGTTGATAAAGGACCCAGATTGTTGGGGGCAATATGCTGACTCTGTAAACAGCTTAGAGAGGGCTGTAAAGCACTCTGAAGTGATATATAAATCTAAGCGCTATTGCTATTTTATTCTTTTAAAAAATCCCTTCAACAAGAGATTTTGCAGCAATAATAATAAACAAAAGGCAGCTTTACTTGGAACAGTTTACATCCTGTCATGATACCTTTAACACAATCAAACAACAACATCTGCATATCCCAGATCATTGGAAAGAACTCAATAAATGGATAAAAATGCCAAATCCAGTCTAAATATCTGGCTGACTATATGGTCAGCCATAATAATGTAATACTAAAACCGGAGAAAGTTCTATGAACCAAAAAAGTTCCAGTCTAGATTCACTGCATACTATTGATATCAAAATATTGTTAGGAAAAAATAAACATACAAGGTAGTCCTCAACTTATGATCATAGATTACAGTTGTAATTGCAGCAGTCATTAAATAAAACACTCATGAGATTGCCTCATTTAACAACCACAATCCTGGCTCTCCCTATTGTAGTCAAGGGATGAGGGAAGCACTGGGAGGCCTGGCACAGGCCCCCACTGCAGAACCTCCCCAGTTCAAGTGTGCCCCAGATCTGTGGAAATTGCCTTCCAGAAAGAAAAGTAGTTGATCTGCCACACAAGCCTTCCTATTACAAAAGTGAAATTCAATGATTTTTTTCATTTCTTCCTAGATCTCATTAAGATAATACCTGATGGCTTCCGATTCCGGATCGCGGAGCCAGCAGACGCGCGGAGAGAGCCCTCTCTCTGCCATCCGGGTTTCCTTCGCCGAAAAACCCTGGAAAGGGTCAAAAGTCGCCCTGGAGGGGCGACCACCATTGAGGAGGACCCTCGCTAGATCGCGGAAGGGCGGCAGCCCTTCCATTTGATACAAAACAGCTCCTTTGGATTGACGAAGAAAAGATCGGCCATTCACATGGCCGATCACTTAGCCGTACCAGCCAAAAGCACTACTAAGTACAACGAAGCACCGTGGAAGATCTGGGTGAGACCCTTCCTTTCCTCTCTTCTACCCTAACTACCCTCCTGTGAAAACCTCCTGAAATTTCTTCTCCGCTTTCAATACAGCAGCGTTTACACACCTTGGGTATCTGAACTTTGGAAAGTAAAGAATAACTAATTTCTATAGCCAAATAACTGGATTTTTATTTTTCAGATACTTGGGGGTCCTAAAAGTTCCTATTATAGAGACTTATCATTTTATCTATCTATTAATTTTGAAAAATATCCTTCTGTTATTTTTTTTTTAACTGGATAAAAGCATAATTGTCATCTGGGAAATTTTTTTATAGCCTACTGAGGACATCCTGTGGCCAAGCCTGGCACAGCAACTGAATTTTTCTGACTGTGAAGCTTGCTGACTCCCTTGATTTGACCTTCACATTATCAAAAAAGATAAGAATTGGAAACAACTGGGTGGCGAAAACAACTCCTAGAAATTGTGGAGGTGGACATTGGCTGACTCTTTCTAAACATAGCCTCCACTAAAAGACTATCTTTAACCACCATAGAAATGGAGGAACTTTACTCACAACTTAACTATAAACTTATACTTGAAAAAATTCTTGAAGCCACTGAGCTAATGAATTCCAGAGTGAAAGCCAAAGATGTTATCCCCAAACTACAAATTGAACTCCAGACTCCAACTGATCAACTTACAAATAAAAAAACAACAGAGAAACAACCCAACATTAAAGAGGATTTTGTACAACAATATATACAACCTATTGAGAACTTTGATAATCAAATACTGACTCCAACCAAAATACTTGTAATTCCCAAAGCAACAGGAACTGAACAACAATTACAACATAGTGAGAACGCTGACAATCTAGACAAGCAAGCAATAATGACAACACTGGATATGACCTTTTATTCTACTCAGACGAAGCTGGAAAAAGAAAAAGAAGACGACCAGACTGAACTGATGACAAACATTTCAAACCAAACATGGAGATTTGACTTATTAGGGCAGTGGTGGCGAACCTATGGCACGCGTGCCAGAGGCGGCACTCGGAGTCTTCTCTGTGGGCACACATGCTGTTGTCCCAGCCTTGCCTCCCCCGCGATCCCCTCACCAGCAGCCCCCCTGGAGGAGAGCCACCCCACCTGTGGCCCACGCGGAGCAGCGCAGCCAAAGACATGGCAGCCAGGCAGCGTAGACAAGACTCTGCCCTTACACCCCATTGCGCACAGTTGTGCTGCGGGGCGTGGGCAAAAGGCGTGGCTGCCATGGCACTGCTGGGCTGCCTGGGCGATATGCGGCAGGCCCTAGAGACGGTGAGTGGCCCTGTGGGCAGGCGGGGCAGGAAGCAGGGCAGGAGGTGGAGCGGGGGTGGGGCCAGTTTTTGGGCACTCTGTCTCTAAAAGGTTCGCCATCACTGTATTAGGGCAACAACCTAATAACTACAAAAGGGCCAGTTCCTTTAAAAAATTGATAACTGGATGTTCTCCCTTGATTCAAACAGCATGTGTGGGAATGAAGAGAGACACATCTGAGGATTCAAAGGCACTGGTATGGAAGCCTGCTTGGCACAAAAAGAAAGCCAGAGTTAGATTTAAAAATGGGACATAAAATCTCACTTAGTGGGTTAAGGAGATTTTTAGAGATATTGGTTGATTTAATATTTAGTATTTAAATTTATAATGGAAATGAAAATTAACTGTTAACTGTTAGTCCTCAGTGAATCCAGTCAGTAGCTTTGAGCAGGTTATTTGCTGGGTTGAGGAGAGGGGGGAGGGGAAAAGAAGGAGCCCCTTTTTTTGAATTAATTTGTTGTATTTACCCCCCCCCCAAGTCAGGAATGAGAAAAAATTCTGAGATTCTTGAATGGGAAGAGAATGGGCAAATTTGTTAATGGGAAGCCAAATTTTTGTGCTGAATACAGCACAACACAGCAATCAGGAAAATGGAAAATCCACCAATAGTTTAGACTATACCTGCCTAAGAGCCAAACTTGCACATCTGTCCTGGGCAAGATCAAGTCAAGACTGGGATCTATGGTCCAGGACGGGCGTGGCAACTTTGGCTGACTTGATCTGATTGGGCAGGAATACAGCCTAAGCCCATTGGTGGATTATCTATCTCCAGTGCTGGAGAAATAGAATATATTAGTGAAATAATAAGAACCTAAATTTTGGAACAATATGTGTACTTTAGCTGTGATAATTATCCTGTAATGAAATGAGGGTTACCCGAAGTTTAAACATTGTTATCAAAGGCTAAATTTGAACATGGTAATTGGAATTAAGTAAAACTTAAAAACAGGATTTGAATATGTATAACTAAAATTGTGTTCATAAATGTATTAATTGATTGAGCTCTACTAAGAAATGTATTAAATTGAATACGATATAATAATTAAGGGGAATAGAGAGGGAACCCTTAATGATGTAACCTCAGATTTACATGAATGACTTTGTTATTGGACTATTGATTACCCTATCACCACAAAGTTTCCTAATTACTTGGATGTAAAAATTGAAAAATTAATAAAACTTGTTACAAAAAAAAGATAATACTTGATGAATGTGTGCAACTGCTTCAACTTAAATCAAAGGAATCTCTTCGATATTACACAAAACCTATATTAAAACATGTTCTCTGAAAATCTGAAAAACAAAAACTCCAAGAAGATTAGCAATTTGCATTTGGCACAAAATTCCTTTCAGTAAAAAAGTAATAATTAGCTTTAAAAGTAATCCATAGGTAATATTATACTCCTATAGAATTTTAAATGCTTAATTTTTATGCTTTCTAGATTGTGTTAATAGGCTTGTAAATAAATTGATACATATCATACATATGACTTTAGAGAAATGCTCAGCAAATCTAAAAGTAAAACAAAATAATCATTCAAGGTTGTACAAACTATATACGCTGTTGCTTTTCAGTCTGGCCTTTGTTAATATATATGTTAATGCCAATAAGTGAAAAGCTGGCATTGTACAGAATGCCTAGGAAATTTGTGATATATTTAGGCAAAGTATGACATGTCTGTTATTTTAATATGTTATATATTTTCTCTAGGCATTGTATATAATGTCTATGCATTATAGAGAATGACAGAACTATTTAAGCAAAATATGAAGAGTGTCATGAAAAAGGTTAGGGTTAGGGTTGGGGGTTAGACTGACCCTTTATTGAAAAGATGTACATGAAAATGAAAGAAGAAAGGCAAAATAAAGTATAGTACTTTCTTACTGAAAAAAACAAGAGAAAAAAACCAGTACTGACCTACCTGTTGCAACAGGGAAAGCTACAATGGCATTTCAGCAGGAATGTTTTATATTTTGCCAGTTTGCTTTTTGTCATGGTCTAGAATACCTAGGAAATATGTGAAATATTAAGCATTTCATACTTTGATGTCCCAATTTTGGCATTCTATAGATTTCCTAGGCATTCTATAATTAATGGTAACATGTATAAATTGATAAAGAGTAAGAAATTCATTCAGGAACTACTGCTAGCTGCCAGATTTGTTAGTGCAAATTCAGTGTAAAAATATATCTTTGATCAGATCAGCACAATTTAAAAAAATGAGAAACTGCTTCACCTAAAAAAAAAAAAACCAAAGTGATTTGAATACCATACAATTAAGGAAAGAATCAATCAAATCAAATAATATGGAAATAGTTTGAAATGGCTTTTTTGTTACTTTTTTTTTTCAAAAGCTTTGGAAAGATTCCATGGATGAGAATCCTCAAGGGGAAAACAACTCAAGAAGCCTAGGAAATTTTGAAAAGATTGTAAAAGCCCAGTCTAGCATAACACTAATGAAGAAGAAAAATAACAGCTCTCAAAAGGAACCAGCATGGCTGCATAAAGAACTCTAATAAATTGAAAGTCAAAAAGGACAAGTATAAAAAGTGGAAAGAGGGGCACATAACTAAGGCAAAATATCAGCAAATAGCCTGAGTCTGCAAAGATGAAGTGAGGAAAGCTAAGGCTCAAAATGAACTAAGGCTTCCGACAAAAATCAAAACTAACAAAAAAAAAAGCTTCTTTCAACATGCAAACAACCAGAAAAGGAAATGATTGGTCCATTAGTGGGAGAAAATGGCAAGAAGGTGACAAGCAATAGGCAGAAAGCAGAACTACTTAACTCGTTTTTTACATCCATCTTTACACCAACCTATCAAAAACAGTACCGTAAAAAACAGATTAGAAACACAAGTTGAAATAGGCAAGAAAATGGTAAGTGAACACCTGTCCACCCTACATGAGTTCAAATCACCAGGACCAGATGGATTACACCCCAAGGTTCTCAAGGAACTGGCAGATGTGATCTCAGAACCACTGAACTATATCTTTCAAAGATCCTGGAGCACTGGAGAACTACCAGAGGACTGGAAAAGAGCTGATGTAGTTCCCATCTTAAAAAAAGGGGAAAACATGGATACAGGAAACTACAGACCTATAAGTCTGACCTCGATACCTGGGAAGATTCTCGAAAAGATAATCAAGCAATGAATTAGTGAACAAACAAAATCATTACCAAAAGCCAACATGGGTTTGTCAAAAACAGATATGCCAGACAAATCTTATTGCATTCTTTGACCAGGTGACAAAATTACTGGCCCAGAGGATAGCTGTGGATATAATTTACTTGGACTTCAGTAAGGCATTTGATAAAGTAGATCACAACCTACTACTCGATAAGATAGAAAAATGTGGGTTAGACGGCATCACCACCAGATGAATTCGTAGCTGGCTGACCGGCCGTACTCAGCGTGTGGTCCTCAATGGAACTGTATCTACATGGAGAAAAGTGTGTAGAGGGGTGCCCCAGGGCTCTTTTCTAGGCCCAGTGCTCTTCAACATCTTCATCAACGATTTGGACGACGGGATAGATGGGGAAATCATCAAATTTGCGGATGATACCAAGCTGGCAGGAATAGCCAATACTCCAGAAGACAGGTTTAGGATACAGGAGGACCTGGACAGATTTGAACACTGGGCACTATCTAACAAAATGGGATTCAATGGTGAAAAAATTAAGGTTCTACATTTAGGCAAGAAAAACCAAATGTACAGGTATAGTATAGGGGGTACCTTGCTCAATAGTAGTGACTGTGAGAGGGATCTCGGAATCCTGGTGGACAATCACTTAAATATGAGCCAGCAGTGTGCTGCAGCTGCCAAAAAAGCCAACTCAGTACTGGGCTGCATTAACAGAGGGATAGAATCAAGATCACGTGAAGTATTAATACCACTTTATAATGCCTTGGTAAGGCCACACTTGTAATACTACATCCAGTTTTGGTCACCACGGTGTAAAAAAGATGCTGAGAATCAAGAAAGAGTACAGAGAAGAGCAATAAGGATGATTAGGGGACTGGAGGCTAAAACATATGAGGAACGGTTGCTGGAATTGGGTATGTCTAGTTTACCGAAGAGAAGGACTAGGGGGGACATGATAGCAGTGTTCCAATATCTCAGGGGTTGCCACAAAGAAGAGTCAAGCTATTCTCCAAAGCACCTGAAGGCAAGACAAGAAGCAACGGATGGAAACTAACCAAAGAGAGAAGGGGCGTTGTCTTACCTGAACGCCTTTTCTCAGTACGGAGATAGAGAATCCACCAATGGGTATTCAAAGTCTGCCTGCTCTTGAGACCAAGTAGCCAAACTCGACACGCCCCCTCTTGCTAGAGATCCAGTCTTAACGAGGGCGAAGTGGCTGAAGATGAAGGAGATGTTGGCTCTCAAACCCTTGAATTTGGCCTATGTGACCTAAAAGGGTGGGTGTGGATTCTCCATCTCTGTACTGAGAAAAGGCATTCAGGTAAGACAACGCCCCTTCTCCAGTACAGGAGATGGAGAATCCACCAATGGGACATACCAAAGCCTTACTGTCCCGTTGGGTGGGAAACAGAGAAGGCCGGATTAGTGTCTACGGACACCACTTGCTGGAGGACCCTCCGTCCGAAGGAGGCGTCCGCAGACGCAAAGCGGTCAATTTTATAGTGACGCACAAACGGAGAAATTGATGACCATGTCGCAGCTCTGCAAACCTCTTTGATGGACGTTTGTGAGGCCCATGCTGCAGAGGTAGCAGCACTGCAAGTGGAATGAGCAGTGAGATGACTTGGAGTCAGCAGGGAAGAGGATTGGTATGCTTCCGCGATACAATTTCTGATCCATCTGCCAATTGTGCCGGCGGAGACTTTCTGCCCTAGAGAAGCCAGGCAAAAGGATACAAATAGGGCTTCAGATCGACGAAATGGTTCCGTGTGCTTGATATAATGGCGCAATGCCCTGCGGACGTCCAGCATGTGCCACTGCCGCTCCAAGTCATGAGAAGGGTTCAGACAAAAATTTGGCACGACGACTTCCTGTGTCCTGTGAAAAAGAGAGTTTACCTTTGGAATAAAGGAAGGATCCAAACGTAGGACCACCCTGTCGCTGTGGAAGATGCAAAGATCGTTCCTGACTGAAAGAGTGGCTAGCTCAGAGATGCGCCTGGCTGATGTGATGGCGATTAGGAATGCTACCTTAAGAGACAGGTTCCTCAATGGAATGGACACTAGAGGTTCAAAGGGTGGTTTTGTTAAAACACGAAGGACGCGTGGTAATTCCCAAGATGGGAACCTGTGAACCACAGGTCTAGTATTGCACGCTCCTTTGAGAAAGGCGCAAATTCTGGGACGGTGAGCTAAGGGAACTGCATCCGCACTAGTGAGCAGCGTGGACAAGGCCGCCACCTGTCTGCAAAGAGTCGCAGGGGCGAGGCCTCTGTCCAGTCCGTCCAGGAGATAATCCACCACCTGGGGAATAGATAATTTGGAGATATCAAATTTCCGCCTTCGACACCAATGGCAAAAATTCCTCCAGGTAGAATCATAGATACAATTGGTCGCCGGGCGGCAAGCAGCCTGGATTATGATAATGGCACGTGGAGAAAACAATTCCTGGGCCATTATGCTGCGCTCAAGCGCCAGACGGTCAGTTGCAACCATTGAGGGTCTGGATGACAGATGGTCCCAATGTAGTGACACACGATGAGGGGGGATTCTCCATAGGGGAGACTGGGACAGGTTCATCAGATCGGCGAACCACAGCCTCTGTGGCCAGTATGGGGCCACGAGTATCAGTTCCGCCTGCTCTAGGAGGAGTTTGTGGATCGTTGCTGGGATGAGTGGCAGGGGAGGGAAGGCGTAGAGGAGGCCCTTGGGCCACCGAATCCTCAAGGCATCCGTCCCTTCTGCCGCCGGGAGGAAGTAACGGGAGTAGAACCTGGGGAGTTGTGCATTGTCCGCCGAGGCGAACAGTCTAGGGCTGGGAGGCCGAACCTGTGAACTATTTCGGAGAACAGGTCTGGGTGTAGCCCCCATTCCGATGGATCTACCATGGAGCGACTCAGGAAGTCCGCTTGTTGGTTGTTGATCCCCGAGATGTGTTCTGCTTTGAGTGAGACCAGGCTGGACTCCACCCAGGTGAACAGGAGTCGTGCCTCGGTCATGAGTGATCTTGACCTGGTACCCCCGACGGTTGATGTGTGCCTTGGCCGCAATGTTGTCCGTAAGGACTAGAACGTGCCGGCCTTGAATGCTGACTTTGAAGTTGCGGAGGGCAAGATGGATTGCCCTTAGTTCCAGCCAATTTATGTTGTTTCTTAAATCCGAGCCGGACCAACGACCCTGCGCGAAGTGAGATTGCAGATGGGCTCCCCAACCGTACAGACTGGCGTCTGTCGTGATGGTGACACGGTCCAGTTCCTTGAAGAGTGACCCCTTGGTCACTGCCCGAGAGAACCACCATCGAAGTGCCCTGCGAATGTGTGTGGGAACCCTGATTGGTTGGATGGATGCGCTGGCATTCTTGCGTTGGAAGGGGAGGAGGAACCATTGGAGGTCCCTCAGATGAAACCTGGCCCATGGAACTATGGCTATGCAGGAAACCATCTTGCCTAGTAACTGAGAGAGTAATACCAGTGGAACTGTGAGTTCTCTGCATACCTTGCGAGCCAGTTCCCTGATGCTGACTATCTGCTCCTGGGAGAGGTACACCATGCAGTTGGAGGTGTCTATGATGGCCCCCAGGTGCAGCAGCCTGGACGAGGGAACTGTCTGGCTTTTGAGGAAGTTTACTGAGAAACCATGTTGCTGAAGGACGCGAATGGTGACTTTCACGTCTTCCTGGGCTGCCTGAAATGATGACGCCTGGATTAAAATGTCGTCCAGGTATCACTGTACACGTATTGGGGTTTTCCTTAGTGTGGCTGCTATCACAGTTAAGATTTTTGTAAACACCTTGGATGCTGAGGAAAGGCCGAAGGGAAGTGCTCTGTATTGGAAGTGCCTTCCTTTGTAGCAGAAGCGTAGGAAGCGACGGTGAGCCGGATGAATGGAAATGTGGAGATATGCTTCCTGGAGGTCTATTGACGCCAGGAAGTCTCCTTGTCTGATGCCCCCTAGAATGGACTGAAGGGAGTGCATCTTGAACCTTTTGTATATTATGTAACGGTTGAGATGTTTGAGGTCCAGAATGGCTCTCCATCCTCCCGAGGCCTTGGGAACCACGAAGAGGATGGAGTAGAACCCTCGGCCCTTGAAATCCGCCGGAACCGATTCTATGGCCTGAATGTCTAGGAGATATTGGATGGCCTCCTGCATGAGTCTGTGTTTGATGGGATCCCTGGAGACTGAGCAGACTGTGAACCGTTCCGGGGGTATGGCCAAAAACTCCAGGAACAAACCGGACTGGATGGTCTGAAGTACCCAGGCGTCCGAGGAGATTAGCTCCCACTGATGAAAAAAGTGGGTCAGCCTTACCCCGATGGGAAGGTTGGGATGGAAGTCACTTGGACTTCCGAAAGGCGCGGCCTGCTCCGCGAAATGGCTGCTTAGACTGGTTCTGTTGTCTGGATCTAAATCCTGGTGTGTCATAGGGACGGTCGTAAGGCTTGTCTTGTCTAGGAGCGTATGACCTAGTAAACTGGTTGGAGGCCGTGGAGGCTGTTTAGTGAAAGGACTGCCTCCGAAAGTAAGGTGTGGTGCACTTTTCAGATTTCTTAATTACGTGAGCCATGACCTTACGTTTGTCCTTGTTCTCAATGAGATAAGGGGCCAGGGCCTCCCCAAACAAGTCGGTACCCAGGTAAGGTGCCGTCGCTAAACGCCACTTAAGTTTGTTATCGGCCTGCCAGTGTTTTAACCACAGCATTCTTTTAGCAATGATATTGGATGCTATGGCCCTGGAGGAAAAGGTGGCCAATTGGAGCGTTGCGTCCGCAACATACTCCGTGGCTGCGACCATCTTGGCAAGGTCCTGGTGGGTCCTGACATTCTCGGCTGGGACTCTGGCCTGAAGTTGCTGGAGCCATAATAGGGTAGTTCTAACGAAGAAGGAAGCACATGTGGCCGTTTTGATGCCCCATGCAGCTGCCTGATGGGTTTTGCGAAAAGTTTGCTCCCACCTTTTGTTATCGGTTTTAAGTGCCTCCGACAAATCTCCAGCTATGGCCGTCTGAGACACTAGGGGTGTCCAGGCTTCATCTATCTTGGGCACCTCGAGCGCCCCAGTGAGATCTGCAGAGGTGTGAAAAGAGTCTTTTGTCCGTTCCGCTTACTGAAGGGAATAAAGAGGGAAAAGCCCAAGGTTTCTTGATTCCCTTCAGAAAGATTGAAGGACACGGAACATGGTGTTCAGTTGCTACCTTTTCGAAAAATAAAGGTCTGGGACTGTCGTCAGTCGCTGCCTGTGGTTGGGGAAATTGGTCAGATCCTATGTTGGCCGTAGAGGTAGCCTTACGTAGGATGGTCAGGAAGAGATTGGGGTTGAACAGCCCCCCCGATGGAGAGGGGTCTGGAGGGGGGCCCTCATCCTCTGAGAAGTCAAATTCCGGTTGTTCCTCACCCTGAGGAGAGTAACCGCTCATAGAGGATTGAGCCGGAGACGTTGGCACTCCTGAATTACGGGAAATTCTATAGGCGGCTCATAGGCAGCATGGCCGATGTGAAAGCCTCCTGATCCGAATGGAGTGAACGCTGTGCTAGTGCCCGGTCCACGACCTTGGCTAGCAGAGCTTCGAGACGGCCGTCAGAGAAGATGTCTCCAATTCCCGGTCCTGTGACTCCAAGAGTAGAAGGGATCGGGGCAGACTGTGGGGCTGGGCCCGGCATAGTTGTTGGCTGCTGGGCCGGTGTGGAAGGTGAGCCCAGTGCTGCTGGAGCCCCTGGGATTGACCATACTCCCTGAGTGGATGAAGATGGACCCAGGGGAAGTTCAACCTCAGTGGCCGCCAAATGATCCATATCCAGGTGGGCCTGCCTCTGTGCTCTGGAGAACTCCTTCTCCAGAGCCTGGTGCCTACGGCTGGCTTGCTTCTCCGCCAACTTGGAGGGCTTCTTGAGCGTATGCTTTGTCTTGGCTTTACACTTGCCTGCCGCCTTCTGTCCAGAAGGATTGGTGCAGCCGTGATTTGGGGATGGAGAGGGCGTGCCCATGACCTGAGGCAATGGTGATCCCTCCATCCCACTAGAGCAATCCCAGAAAAGAAAAGGGAGGAAGCTCTGGCAGACAAGCAGTTGGCAGGAGCGAAATTGGAACCAGTACTAAGACTGTTTCCCCTGACCACCCGACTAAAAATTTTTTCTCTCTGGGTCACTGGTCACGGTAGGTGAGGCAGAAAACCAAAGGCACATTTGGAACCACTCTCTGGGCTCCGCCCAGAGGCCTTAGGTGGTCAGGCAGTGCGCACCAGCAATATAAACTGTCCAACAATCCCCCAAGGGACGCTAGGCCTAAGGATTTCAGTTTCAGATGGCGGCTAGTTGAGTGAACTGGGATTGAGTTATGATCCTCTGTCCCTGTCCTGGGCGGCCTAGGGTTTGGATAGGATGTTATTCAAAATGGCCGCAGCTACCCTTAATAGGCCTGTTTGGGCCTAGCAGCAACACGAGGTCCCAAAATGGCTGCTAACTCTAAGTGGCCTAGGTGGACCCAACAACCCCACGTGGGCGAAAGCTGTTCAGGAGTAGCTTCCCACGAAGAAGATAGCAGAAGAGAAAAAAGGGGGGTTTGCTGTTATTCCCCCCCACTGCCAAGAAGACGATTTAAGCTGCTGGTGAAATCCAGATTCAAAATGGCGGCCGCTGCTGTCCTCCAAGGCACAGCCTCTGTGGCCCTAAATTTGTTTAAAGTGACCCTGTGGGTTGCGGGTGCAGCGGCAACAGCCGCGCCGAAAAAAAGCGCTGTCCCTTTGCCCTGGATGGGCAGGTAAAACGGGAGAGCTGGGCTGCTTTTTCGGCCGAAAAACGGCCGTCAAAATGGCGGCCGGGAGTGCCCTGTTGCTCTGGGAGGCTCGGACGATCCGGATTCCTGGAAGAAACCAAACGTTCGAGCCTGCCAGGCACCCAAAAAAACGGGGTGCAAGTCAAGGAGGATGGGAGAAAAACGCAGCAAGCTGTCTCTGCTGCAGATTTCTTCCCCCCCCCCTTCGTTCAGGGCCCTGGGAAGGGAAAGTTGGAAGGCAAATTTCCTCCCCCCCCCACACCCACACTTAATAGAATGGGAAGGGGTGTGGAATTATTTCAAATTGAGGTAATTGGAAGGGGAATAAATTTAATTTGGGCCAGGTTGAAATGGAAAAGGGAGAATTCACCAAAGGGTTTCTGTCTAACCTGATATCTGTTGAGAGCCAAACCAACACATGACTTTCAAGAGCTGAGACCAAGTTAAAACTGGGTCTCTAGCAAGAGGGGGCGTGTCGAGTTTGGCTACTTGGTCTCAAGAGCAGGCAGATTTTGAATACCCATTGGTGGATTCTCCATCTCCTGTACTGGAGAAACACTTGTTACAAACTCATCCAAAGTCAAGTAGAGTGAACTATTAGGCAGAAACAGGACAAACCTCTTTCAAACGGTAGAAACAAAGACACACTCCTCCCCTCAAGTTTTAAGTGAGATGCAAACCTACACAATCACAAAGCAATGGGGGAGTAAACAAATACAGTCCAAGTGGCCGAAACTGAGTATTTGAATAAAGAAGAAATAAAATTTCTGTACGCTAATATATCTATTTACATTCTTCTAATTTATTTATGAAAATTTGTAAAAATTGGGAATTTGCTTAGCATTTGAATTATTTTAAATATGCTAGAAAAATTATCCAACTATAATTTCTCTATTTGTAGATGTAAATTATCTTTCTCCGATTAAAAGTGACATAAATAGATGGTTGAGCTTGTTTGCAAGAATTGTATTACTAGGATGTATTTAGCAGAGTTCCAGGTTCGCATTTTAAAGATCTTTCAAGAATATTAGAAATTATTAAGGATTTCCAGATTTTCGTCTAAATTACCACTAGGTTAAAATACTGGGGGTTTTAATTGTCCTAATTTTCACTTTTATCACTGGACATTCATTTTTATTTTTATTTCTGCACAGAATTATGAAAAAGGTGTAACGTTACTTTTTATTATTATTATTATTATTAAATTAAATTTATATCCCGCCCTTCTCCTTGCGGACTCAGGGCGGCTAACAATCGATTAAAAAATACACAAATAACAATTACAGGATTAAAATTAATTAAAAGGAAATATTTAAGTATGGTCTAATTTCTCACCTCTTTGAGGTTTCTCGTCGACTGCGGGAGGGCGGCAGCTCCTTCCGCAGCTCGAGTTACTCCTTAGGGCTGACGAAGCAAAGATCGCCCAGTAAGATGGCCAATCACACAGCCGCACCAGTCGAAAGTCACAAGAACATCTTAGCGTAAAGAACCACCGTGGATGATCCAGGTGAGATCTTTCCCTTCCTCTCTTTATCCTATTTTTTCCTTTTTTTTTCCTGTAAAAAGCCTTTTTGGAATTATTTCCCTGCCTCGAGAGAGCGGCGTTCGTTAATGTGGGAAGAGAAGCTTTGAACAAAATGAAAGAATAGCTAAATTTTATTGACTATTTTTGCTTCTATTTACTTTGGGGTCCCGAAAAAATTCTTATTATTGAACTTCATTATTTGACCTAGTTCATATATGGAGAATATTATTTTTTTTAATTTTTTTAATGTTGTTTTGGGTGTCTGGGAAAAGATTGTATAATCTACTGACGACACCTTGTGGTGAAATTTAAAACTACAACTGCCTTCTCTTGTTTGATGCTGAGGTTGGTTTTGACCTTCAAATCATCACAAAAAGGAAACAATAAAGAAGTTGAAACAGCTGCAATTGTGGGGGTGGACATTGGCTAACTGCTATCAAATATAGCCCTCACTAAAAGATAAAAGGATTGCTCCTAGCCATTATGGAAATGGAGAAACCCTATTTACAACTTAACTGTAAACGTATACTGGAAAAAAAATATGAAGCCACTGAGCAAGTATGCGCTAAAATAAAAGAGATTACTACAGAAATAAAAAACAAAAACCCTATTTTAAATTTACAAACTGAACCCCAGATTTCACCTGATCATCTTACAGACCAAAAAACAACAGAAGAGGAATTAAGTAACACCAAAGAGGATTTTAAGTCATTTTACATACAACCTATTGAGATTTTTGATGAACAAAAAGTAACTTTAACTAAACTATATACAACTTCAAAAGCGACAGGAATTGATGTACAAAATCAACTACTAACTACAAAATTGGACATAACTGAGTGTCTTACTCAGCAGAATCAAACATTGAGACCTGAATCTCTAAAGCAACAAGGGATTAATTACAAAGGAGTCAGCTTTCCTAAACAGAAAATGGGATGGGTTTTTTTTTATCCAAATGATACTACGAGGAATAAAGAGAGACTCATTTCTTGATATAGAAGCCTTGTTATGGAAACCTGCTTGGCACAAAAAGAAAGCCAGAATAAGACTTAAAAATGAGTTTTAAAATTGTATGTAATGGATTACAAAGGCTGTTTAGACACGGACTGATCTAAGGTTTAAGACTCAGACCTATAACTGAGAAGAAAATCTTTTGCTTAGTAGAATAAATATGTGAAATAGAGTAAGACTGTATTTTTTAATTAATATCTTTATTCTATGTATGATAATTATTCTGTAATATTATGTTATGAAAAGAGGGAAATTGGGGATACACGAAGCATAAATATTAGGCCTATGTATGGTTAAATTGAGACATTTCAGGTGACACTGACAAAATATTGTAAACTTTCAGCGTTTCATATTGCTATGATTTTGGAGCATTTAATTTAATTTAACTTTATTTTTGACAGCAGCTACCCTCTTCTCAAGGGCATAATAAAAAGTCTGCTGACCTTAGCAAGTTTACTAAAAAGTAAATTATATTCAATGCAAGATATTCTACTTCCAAATTGGTGTACATAAGAAAGAAGATCTATTTAAATCTGATTTCTTCATGTTATATTAATGGATCTGCAACCAAGAGAGAAAATTATAAAATTATCACATGAAAACATGTCTAATGTCTTACATTTATTTTAGCTTCTTTCTTCCTATTTATTATTCACCCTAGATGGCTTCTGAGGCTATATTAAAATGGCTACATGTGGCCATGTCCCAGATTATTGAGCACTCAAAGTACATCAAGGGTCGGAAGACTGATCTGGTTTTTATTTCAGGTGAATGCAAAGTGATCTAAGAGCTAAGACCATTATTATCTATTCCTTTTTATGATCAGACAACTTGCTGATAGCTTTGGAGTTTTCTGGTGCTGTTGTCCCCTGCAAGGAGATGGGAGCTATTAAATCACTCCATCCTGCCTGGGTGCTTGATGGTTTTCAAATGATAATCAGGAGTTTTCTGATTCTTTGATGGGCAGTTTATCTGAAACCCTGATCAATCTTTGGAGTGAGTATTAGCAGCGATCAATAGGATTGCAAGAGGTGGCCTTTCTGTATATGCTTATCCTGTTTCAGGCCAACAACAGGCAAACACAGATGTTAGTTTGCAAAGGTTTTACTTCTGGATAAAGCAAGTATAGGCAGTAGAAGGCAGAGTGTGTTTGCAAGCACCTCAGCAAAGTCCCAATAACACATGAGCCTGCTTACAAACAAGTTCCAAACTGGGAGATCCAAAGCAGTGGGCAAAGGTATTACAAATTCATAGTTCACATAATTAAATTTTATATCTAAGTCATCAGTCAATCCAGTTTCAGAGTGATAGAATTTTGGGAGGCAAAGGGTACAAAGCTTGAGATAGAATGATTATACCAAAGGAGTTTGTCTTATGTAAAGTCTCTGTCAAGTGGCAGCCGATAAAGGCTGAGATGCCAGGCAAGGAGATAAATAGAGGAACTTTGACCTGCTTGGCATGGAGAATGAATCACTCAAGATCCTGGTCCACATCAATTCCCTAGATATACTTCTGATGATAGTTGGCAGGGTCAGCCTCAGGTGCTAAATTGCTTACTGATGCCTGGTACATTCAGAGTAGACTCCTCAGTATCAGAGTCCTTCAAGTCTAAGTGAGCTGGATTTGTTAACACTGATCCTGGGGGAATTCTTGGTTTTATGAACAGCTCTAGGAAATGATTATAATAGAGACATGCCTACAGTGCTGCTGGGAAAGACAATGAAAGAGACTGAATGAATGCTTGTACAATTCCATATTAAAGCCTTCACAATAGTGATAAGAATAGTGAGATAAAATTGTTTACCTGCTCTTATTGCATTTGCAGATCACAATCCCAAAGACCTTTCTGAAAAAACTTACGGTATTAATAGAGAGGAGGGAAACTTAATGGGCACATTGAGGAATAGTATAAGAATCTGACAGATAAAGATATTCAGATTCATTTGAAGTTGGACTCTGGCTGGGCAGTTCCCTTTGTGTTGAATGTAGAGGGGTCTTGCCCTATTAGAAAAATTTATGAGCCTTGAGGAAATGAATAAAGTTCTTGGAGATGTTAACATTATCAACTGTATATCATATCATTCCTCTTGGGGAGGAACAGACTGTGAGCCTCAACCCTAGCAAGACTGAGTGCTCTAGATTTCAAGCCAAGGATTTACCATCTTAAGCTGTTGATTTGGTAGCAGTTCCCTAGGTAAAACATATATGTTATTTAAAAGTTTTTCTGGAGTCTTGACTCCTACTCAATGGGCAAGTAGCAGCCAGGACTATGAGAGCTTTTGCACAAATTCATTTTCCAGGATTGAGAGGAACTTCTACAACTACACATGCTTTAGTCACCTTCCACTTGGCTACCCTCAAACAACACCCAGAAGTTACAATCATTCCAGAATGTAGCATTACAAGCAATTATGCTATTTCTCGTTTTGCCCATGTAACATCTCTGCTCTATGACCTGGACAGTTACTAAAAGAATTCTGATTGCAATTCAAAGTACTGATTATTGCCTATAATGTCCTTTTTAACTTAGGATCTGATTGTCTTGTCTTTCTTCTATAATTTCTACCCAAGCTGTAAAAATCTAGTAAAGTTGATATATATTAGATCCCAGCTATAAAGCATTGTCACCTTGCAAGACCTAGGAGGTATCTCTTCTCTGTAGCAGTCTGTTTTATAGAAGAATGACCCTTACCTGTTGAGCTTTCATAAAACTCTTCCACCAAATGTGTAATGACATTCCCTAGTAGTCTATTGTGATATCATTTTAATTCTTTTAAGTTAGTTATAATTCCCAACATACAGTTACATTTAATTATCTGTTTTGATGATCCTAATATCTTTATAATCACTTTAAGCCAAATATATAAGCCACCTACAGTTTATTTCAGCAGTTGAGGCAGTGATTGAGGCAGCGAACGAATGAATGAATGAATGAATGAATGAATGAATGAAAGAAAGAAAGAAAGAAAATGAATAGCAAAGTAAGCATTATTTCAAAAGGAGCAATGCTACTATGAAGTCTACCTGGGTCTATCTTAGAAGTAGTTTCATTCCTTGGATTAAGATGATTGCACTGCATCAAGACACTCCTTCTACTTACCACTGGATCTGTTCTTACGGTTTGATTTACCACCTGTAAGAAGCATCTTGAGACTGTTCCGAAACATGATTGTTCTGGTCTATCAGCACGACCCAGAAGCTATATAAAAAAAAATAAAATGTATCCATTAACTAATTTTTGGTCATTATTAACAAGGAGTAAAATTGAGATACAAATCTTTATAACAGCTCTTTATATTAACAAGGTAACATCCAAAATCCAACATTTAAAAACTCCTTAGTTTTTGAATAAAGTCTTATAGAAGAGATTTTCTATCTTCCAGGCATGGCTGGAATACTTAGGTATTTCTGGATTCTGTTCTACTTCATCTGTTTACAGTTTGGGACATGACTGGATTCTGCAAATTAGGTAAAACTGGCAAGTTATTCCCCTATGCTGTTAATTAACAATATAGTTTTACTGCAGACAGCCCATGTCTTACATAGGTGGTCAGGAATGCCAAATCTATATAAACAGAAAATGTCAAGTGGTGATCTTCTACTGAAAGAGTTATTGGAACTAAAGATGAGCTAGTGGAACTAAAGTGTGAAGAGATTTACAGTAATTCAAAAGGACCCATGTTAGGTATCTCATTTACTAATATACTTACCAACTGATATACTTCAAATGAACACTAACCAAATGAACAAACATTTCTTCAATATTATACTACTCTTGAATGTGTTCTGAAATGTTATGCTTATTTGAAAATACAAGAGCATCAACATAAGCGTTGAATTTACCTTTTATCTTTTCAGATCATTTGTGAAGAAATAAATGAAGAAGAATCAAAAGCCATAGGAGTAACTGAGTAAGATTTTTTACAGATTACAACCCAAAGATAAATTACAGAGAAATAACATGCCTTTATACCAGGGATGTCAAATTGCCGGCCCACAGGCCAGACACGTCATGCAGAAGCCGCGCCCACCCCACTGCCAGCAATGGCAAAACAGTCCCGATATGTCACGCGACATCATGTGACATCGCGAGTTTGACATGTCTGCTTTATACTATCTCTGGGTTGCTTGCTATTCTTTGTACGTAAACTATCAAAATCAGAACAGAATAGAGCTGGAAGGGACAGAGGTCTTCTAGTCCATCCCCCTGCTCAAGCAGGAGAGCCTATATCAGGCCTTTTCAACCGGTGGTACTCAGTGGTACATTGGCTCCTGCCAGGTGGTACGCAGCGAAGGGTGAGAGACAGAGGGGGGCTTTTGCAAGTGAAGGGTGAGAGAGCACAAGGGTTTTTGTGAGTGAATGTTGAGAGAGCGCAAGCAACTTTTGCGAGAGAAGGGTTAGAGAGAGAGAGAGAGCACAAGGGGCTTTTGCAAGCGAAGGCTGAGTGAGCGTGTGAGGGGCTTTTGCGACCAAAGGGTGAGAGATGGAGCACAAGAGGGGCTTTTGCAAGCAAAGGATGAGAGAGTGTGAGGGCCTATTGTAAGAGAAGGGTTACAGATAGAGAGATCGAGAGGCTTTTGCAAGTAAAGGGTGAGTGTGTGTGTGAGGGGCTTTTGCGAGTGAAGGGTAAAAGAGAGAGAGCATGTGAGGGGCTTTTGTGAGTGAAGAGTGTGAGAGAGAGCACGAGGGACTTTTGCAAGCGAAAGGTGAGAGAAAGAGCATGAGGGGCTTTTGCGAGTGAAGAGTGTGAAAGAGAGCACGAGGAGCTTTTGCAAGCGAAAGGTGAGAGAGAGAGCACGAGGGGCTTTTGCAAGCGAAGGGTGAGAGCACAAGGGGCTTTTGAGAGCGAATGGTAAGAGACAGAAAGCACAAGAGCTTTTGTGAGTGAAGGGCTAGAGAGAGAACGCAAGAATCTTTTGCAAGAGAACAATGAGAGCGCGAGAGAGCGTGAGGGGCTTTTGCGAGCAAAGGGTGTGAGAGAGAAATTGAGAGGGGCTTTTGCAAGCGAAGTGTGAGGAGAAAGAGAATAGAATAGAGCTGGAAGGGACCTTGGAGGTCTTCTAGTCCAGCCCCGCTTAAGCAGGAGTACCTATACCATTTCAGACAAGTGACTATCTAGTCTCTTCATAAAAACCTCCAATGATGGAGCACCCACAATTTCTGAAAGCAAGCTGTTCCACTGGCTAATTGTCCTCATTGTTAGGAAGTTTCTCCTTAATTCCAGGTTGCTTCTCTCTTTGATCAGTTTCCAACCACTGTTTCTTATCCTGCCCTCTAGTGCTTTGGAGAATAGTTTGACCCCCTCTTCTTTGTGGCAGCCCCTCAAATACTGGAATACTGCTATCATGTCACCCCTATTTCTTCTTTTCTTTAGACTAGCCAAACCCAAATCCTGTAGCCATTCTTCATATGTTTTAATCTTCAAGCCTTTGATCATTTTAGTTGCTCTTCTCTGAACTTTTTCCAAAGTCTCAACATCTTTTTTGTAGTATGGTGACCAAAATTGGTTGCAGTATTCCAGGTGTGGTCTTACTAGGGTTTTATAAAGCGGTATTAATACTTTGTGTGATCTTGATTTTATGCCTCTGTTTATACAACCCAGGATTGTATTAGCTTTTTTGGCGGCGGTTGCACACTGCTGGCTCATAGTCAAGTGATCGTCCACTAGGTCTCCAAAGTCTCTCTCACAGTTACTGTTTTTGAGCCAGGTCCCGCCTAATCTGTACTAATATATTTGATTTTTCCTGCCTAAATGTAAAACTTTGCTTTTCTCCACCTTAAAATTCATTTTGTTGGATAGGGCCCATTGTTCAAGTTTCTCTCGATCTTTTTGGATCCTGAGCTTGTCTTCTGGGGTATTGACTATTCCTGCCAGTTTAGTGTCATCTGCAAATCTGATGAGTTCCCCTTCAATTCCCTCATCTACGTCATTTATGAAGATATTACAATACTGGGCCTAAGACGGAGCCTTGTGATACCCCACTGCTTACTTCTCTCCATATGGATATAGTACCATTGAGTATGGTTTGTCAGCCAGCTACAGATCCATCTGGCGGTGATGTTGTCTATTCCATCTTTTTCTAACTTACTAAGCAGCAGGGTGTGGTCTACTTTGTCAAATGCCTTGTTGAAATCTAAGTATACTACGTCCACAGCGTTTCGCTGGTCTACAAATTTAGTCACTTTAGCAAAGAATGAAATAAGATTGGTTTGGCATGATCTCTTTTTAACAAACCCTTGCTGGCTACTGTTTATAACTTTGTTTGCTTCTAGTTGTTAGCAGATCTGTTTTTTTTAACAAGTTTTATTGATTTTTTCTTTTTACAACCAGGTGCTTGAGAAACAACGTGGTGACAGGGTAATCAATTATCCAAAAGCAAAATCATACATATGTAATTCAGATTAAATCATTAAAAACTCTCTATTCCCTCAAATAATATAATATATTCAAATTAATGTATTTTTCAATAAAGTTCAATCAATCAAAAGAATCATCAATAACATTTCATCTATATAAATCCAGATCCTGTATTGAGCTTTACTATTTACAATTACCATATTCTAATTTAGTTTAGATAAACATATTGTTAACACTTCAGGTGTCTCTCCTTTCCCTTTTTCCTTAACATAATCAGTGACTCATTTATTAATATCATTACTTCTTTTATCAAAAATCCCTCTTATTCTCCTTCCATTACAAAATAACTATCCTTCCTCAAAACAAGAATATTACTCCAAAAAATACATTTCTACTCTATTTTAAATCTATAATCTATCAATCAATATCTATGTAAAACTCTTTTAACCCACTCAATAAAATTTAAATTCGATCCAAATAATTGTTATATCCACAACAAACATATTAATACAAAGAAAAACATATTCTCACTAAGTTCACATATTTAATTAATCTTTATTCAATCAGGATCTCTAACGTCTTATTTAGCAATCTTAAACCTTGAATCAATCCGTGTCTAAAAAGCCTTTTAAACCCATTGTGTACAGTTTTAGGTCACACTCTTAAATCTTATTCTAGCTTTCTTTTTGTGCCAAGCAAGTTTCCATAACAAAGCCTCTATATCAACAAATAAGTCTCTCTTTATTCCTTGTGGTATCATTTGAGTCAAGAAAGAGCGTCCCCTACTCTGTTTTAGGGATCTGATTCCTTTGTAAATAATCCCTTATTTTAAAAATTCAAGTCTCGATATTTGAATCTGCTGAGTAACACACTCAATTATATCCAGTTTTGTGGTTAATAGTCGGTTATCAAAATTGCCGTAGTCCTCAATCAGTTGTATTTGCACTTCTGGTTCCGGATTGCGGCGTGTGCAGCCGCACGGAGAGACTTCTCTCTTCGCCGGTTGTTTTCCCTCTGCCAGTAGACCCTTAATCGGGTCGAAAAGTCGCCCTGGAGGGGCGACTACTGTTGAGGTCTCGTCGACTGTGGAAGGGCGGCAGCTCCTTCTGCAGTCCGAGATTGCTCCTTAGGGCCGAGGGAGAAAAGATCGACCAGTAAAATGGCCGATCACTTTGCTGCTGTAACCAGAAGTCAGAAGAACATCTAAGCGCAAAGAACCACCGTGGTTGATCTGGGTGAGACTTTTTTTTCTCCTCTCTTAGCCCTTTTCTCTTTTTTGTTTCCTGTAAAAAGCATTTTTGGAATTATTTCCCTGCTTTAAGAGAGCGGCGTTTGTTAGTGTGGGAAGAGAAGCTTTGAAAATGGAATGAAAATTAACTTCAATTGACTATTTTTTATTTCTATTTACTTTGGGGCCTTGAAAAAAATTTTATTATTGAATTTTATTACTGGATTTAGTTTATATGTGAAGAATATTATTTTTTTCTGATTTGGTCAACGTCATTTTTGGTGTCTGGGAAGAGATTTTACAGTCTACTGAGGACATCCTGTGGAGAAATTTAAAATAATAATAATAATAATAATAATAATAATAATAATAATAATAATAATAATAATAATAATAATAAGAAGAAGAAGAAGAAGAAGAAGAAGAAGAAGAAGAAGAAGAAGAAGAAGAAGAAGAAGAAGAAGAAGAAGAAGAAGAAGAAGAAGAAGAAGAAGAAGAAGAAGAAGAAGATGGAAGGGACCTTGGAGGTCATCGAGTCCAACCCCCTGCTCAGGCAGGAATCCCTACACCATTTCGGACAAATGGCTGTCCAGTCTCTTCTTAAAAACTTCTAGTGTTAGAGCATTCACTGTTTCTGGAGGCAGGTTTTTCCATTGGTTAATTGTTCTAACTGTCAGGAAGTTTCTCCTTAGTTCTAGGTTGCTTCTCTCCTTGATTAGTTTCCATCCATTGCTTCTTGTCCTGCCCTCAGGCGCTTTGGAGAATAGCTTGACTCCCTCTTCTTTGTGGCAGCCCCTGAGATATTGAAACATTATCATGTCCCCCCTAGTCCTTCTCTTCGGTAAACTAGACATACCCAATTCCAGCAACCGTTCCTCATATGTTTTAGCCTCCAGTCCCCTAATCATCTTTGTTGCTCTTCTCTGTACTCTTTCTAGAGTCTCAGCATCTTTTTTACATCGTGGTGGCCCAAACTGGATGTAGTATTCCAAGGGTACTATACTTGTACATTTGGTTTTTCTTGCCTAAATGTAGAACCCCTACTTTTTTCACCATTGAATTTCATTTTGTTAGATAGTGCCCAGTGTTCAAGTCTGTCCAGGTCCTCCTGTATCCTAAGCCTGTCTTCTGGAGTGTTGGCTATTCCTGCCAGCTTGGTGTCATCTGCAAATTTGATGAGTTCCCCATCTATCCCCTCGTCCAAATCGTTGATGAAGATGTTGAAGAGCACTGGGCCTAGAACAGAGCCCTGGGGCACCCCTCTACACACTTCCCTCCATGTAGATGCAGTTCCATTGAGGACCACACACTGAGTACGGCTGGTCAGCCAGCTACGGATCCATCTGGTGGTGATGTTGTCTAACCCACATTTTTCTATCTTATCGAGTAGTAGGTTGTGATCTACTTTATCAAATGCCTTACTGAAGTCCAAGTAAATTACATCCACAGCATTCCTCTGGTCCACTAATTTTGTCACTTGGTCAAAGAATGCAATAAGGTTTGTCTGGCATGATCTGTTTTTGACAAACCTATGTTGGCTTTTAGTAGTGATTTTGTTTGCCTCTAGGTGTTCGCTGATTCGTTGTTTGATTATCTTTTCCAGAATCTTCCCAGGTATTGAGGTCAGGCTGATAGGTCTGTAATTTCCTGGATCCATTTTCTTTCCTTTTTTGAAGATGGGAACTACATCAGCTCTTTTCTGATGCTGAGATTGGCTTTGACCTTCAGATCATCATAAAAGAGAAAAGACAAAGAAAGTTAACAGTTGTTAAATTTGTGGGGATGGACACTGGCTAAATGTTATTAAATACAGCCTCCACTAAAAGATAACAGAACTGTTTCTAGTTACTATTGAAATGGAGAAACCCTATTCACAACTCAATTATAAACTTATATTAGAAAAAATCTATGAAGCCACTGAGCAAATATGTCTGCAAATAAAAGAGAGTACTACAGAAATAAAAAACAGAAACTCTACTTTGAATTTACAAACCGACCTTCAGATTTCATCTGACTATTCCACAGACCAAAAAATAACAGAAGAGGAATTAATCAACATTAAAGAAGATTCTATCTCATTCTATGTATAACCTATTGAGATTCCTGATGATCAAAAAATGACTGTAACTAAACCATCCACAATTTCAAATTAACAGATCTGTTTTTTGATTATCCTTTCCAAGATCTTCCCAGGTATTGATGTTAGATTGATTGGTCTGTAGTTTCCTGGGTTTGGTTTTTTCCCCCTTTCTTGAAGATGGGAACCATATCAGCCCTTTTCCAATCCTCAGATACTTCCCCGATGCTCCAGGATTTTTGAAACAACTCTGAGATGTAATCTGTCGGGTCCCAGTGATTTATATTCGTCAAGGTTGGATAGGTGTTCTCTTACCATTTTCTTGCTTATTTTAATATTTGTTTCTACTTTGTCTTTTGCAGTAGTTTTTTTTTGGCATGTTGGGCTATAATTTCTTTTTGTGTGAAGATTGATGCAAAAAATGAGTTAAGAAGCTCTGTTTTCTCCCTATTGTCTGTAATTTCCTTGCCATCTTCTCTCTTTAGTGCAGGGGTCCCCAACCTCTGGTTTGTGGACCAGTACCGGTCCGCACAAACAAGCAAAGCCCCATCCGCGGGATGCAGGCAACACATAAAACCACGCACCCTCCAGTTTCCGGAAAAACCTCTCTCCACGGAATCGGTCCCTGGTGCCCAAAAGTTGGGGACTTTCACTTTAGTGGACCAACTGTTTCCTTGACTTTTTTTTCTTGTTATTAATATGTTGAAAGAAACTGTTTTTAATTGTCCTTGATTTCTGTTGCAAGTCTTAGTTCATTCAGAGCCTTTGCTTTCCTGACTTCATCTTTCCATTTCTTGTACTTGTCCTTTTTGTCTTTCAGTTTGTCAGAGAGCACTTTGTGCAGCCATGCTGGTTTCTTCTTGAATTTCTTTTGAAGTTTAAGACTCTGGATGGATTATTTTCTATTGCTTGTGTTTTCATTATATTGAATTTCAGTATGACATGATCACTTTCACCCAAGGTTGACAGCAACTTCAACTCCCTCGATCACTTCTTCTCTATTAGTAAGAATTAGGTCCAGTATAGCTTTACTTCTAGTTCCCTCCTCCCCCTTTTGGATGATAAAATTGTTAGCTAGGTTGATTAAGAATCTGTTTGATCTCCCGCTCGCTGCAGTTTGTCTCCCAGTTGATATCTGGATAGTTGTAGTCTCCTATTACTACTGTGGTATACAAAATTTTGTTAATTGGTTGGCAAAGAGTTCATCTATTTCTTCTGATTGGTTGGGTGGCCTGTAATATAGACCTATGGCAATGTCACTTTTTATATTGACCCATATACATTCTGGAGGGATTTTATCTTTAATCACGTGCATTTCTGTAGATATCTAGTTTGCTCTTACATATAATGCAACTCCTTCTCCTCTTTTTGTAGATCTATTTCTTTTGAACAATTTGTATCCATCCATCAGTACATTCTAGTAACGGGTTTCATCCCACCAGGTTTCTGTAATGCCTACTATGTCATACCTGCCCTCATGAAATTCTTTATAGAAAAGACAGTTTTACCTAAGATCAATAATCTATAGTGTTATGTTGAAGAAAAGTGGGTGTGCTGGGCAATGATAATATTGGAGAAAAAACAGCAACATTTGTTTTCTTTTCCTTTAACTGACTTTTTTCAAAATTTTCAGTAGAAAAGCTGGTAATGTGCATATAAGAATCATTTTATGAAATATGAATTAAATAATTACTATACAATTGTAAATAACATTATTCTTTTGCTGTCATTTTCACCTGATCCCTAATGATTAACCTTTTCCCATTACCTTACCACTGGGGCATAAGCCCTATGCTACAGACTGGGAAATAAGCAGCTTCTTACACTTATTGCAAAATACCACGATCAGAAATGTGAGGCAGAAAATGAAAAACAATTTGAGTTTCAAAGCAGCAGAAGAAAGATCTCAATGAGAAACAACCCCTAAGAGTCAAGTAACATGTGATTTCATAAATACCTAAATGTTACATGTACCTCATAAGTTATACATTCTATGCTCTTAAAGTGGTAAATGTTCCATCTACTTTGATTTTTTAAATAAAAAAAATACCCTGAGGAAAAAATAATTTAAATTTCTAGCAATATTATATTACTAGGAAGCATTGATTCTTAGTGATTAAGGCATCAAGAATTCTTTTGTGAAAGCAGGTAAGATAGACATTTGTCTATAATATTCTATCTGAAATACATGAAAGAGCACTGCAAGTTCTTTTGTTTAGCAAAAAAGTCCATACTTCAGATTTAAAACTTCTATATGTGTACTTTAAGATATATATCCTTTTATACAGATTTGTTGATAGAAGTATTCATTTATACATGTCATAAGTATTAGCACTGAACTTTTCCATGAATGCTGTTTAATTGGTTATTAGTCTTCCAACATAACATTTGTAAAGGTAGCTTTACGACCATCATTCCGTGACTATTCAAAGTTATGAATGTGCTGGTTATGATCATTCCTAAAGTTATAGTTGTTGTAGGGCCCGTTGTGGTCACATGGTGATCTACGCAATTGGAAATCTGTTTGCATGTCAAGTCCCGGCTAAAAAAGCCCAATCAAGCAAAACACCAGAGTCACTGCGTTCTCTAATGTAAACTTTTATTGGACAGGAATCAAACTGGCATAATTGAATTAAAGCTAGCTCTGAGGAAATGGCAGGAAGCAGATAATTAAAAAAGTAAAATCCTCCCTCCCCTCTCTGACAGATCAGGTCACATTGTCCAATACATCTTCTGATAATTGTTATGAGAAGAACCTTCAGTTCCCCAAAACAACTCAATGGCTCTCAGCTCTCATGGTAATAAGAGACACCTGTAGACCCCAAACTCTCCCTAACCCCAACCCCATTCTGTTAGCAAGCAGGAAAAATTACAGCAGTTCTAAAGGCAGTAGATTTCGTAGCTTGACATTGTACTTATGATTGGTTGCCAAGCACCCTGTAATCATGTTATTGCCATCTGTAATCTTTCCTGTTGTCTTCTTCAGAAAGCTGTTTGTTTGTCTGTCTGTCTGTATATCTATCTATCATATTTCACATTTTTTACTTGCTCATCTCCCTCAGAAAGGGACTCTGAGAGATGTAAAATAAAATAATAATAATTTAAAAAATAATAAAAAGGTAAAAAGTTAATGAGAATGTGAGGAGGAAAGGTCATAAGTCACTGCCACCTGTCAGGAGGACCCTCTTTACTCTTTGTGGGCTGGCTGAAAAAAATCTGTGCTGATATTTAAGCAGCATTTTCAGTCATGGAGGATTTTACAGTCCCAGAGCATAGAGAGTAGCAAGGCAAAGAATCCTCCCAACAGAAATACAAGCAGTATTTTCAGTCAAGGAGGATTTTTAGCACCAGAGTTCAAAGACTGATCTTGAAAACCTTGAATTTACTTTTAATCTTTTCAGACCATTTGTGAAAATAAACTAGAAATAAATGAGGACAAATCAAAAGCCATAGAAGTTACTGAGTGAGTTTCTGCACAGATTAAAACCCAAAGATAAATTATAGAGAAATAACCTGCTCTGATATTCTATTCCAGGATACTCCACTCCAGATACGTCTCTTTGCTCTGAGGATGAAAATCCTCCCTGCCAAAATCAAAACAGGATTTTCAGCCACAGAGAATTTCAAACTTACTTGGATTTCAGCTGAGAGTATTTCAGCCGCAGAGCAGAGAAGCTTCTTTACAGCACCCCAAACTTACACATGGTTTACCCTGGGCCTCCCAGGACTTCCCCACTGCCCTGAAGCTTGGACTTCATCCATTTAATGACCAATGAACTATCTTAACAACGGTAACCAGGAGTGGGTTGTTGTTGTGGGCAAAATAGGAGGAAAAAGAGTATATGTTCACTGCCTTGAGTTGTTTATAAAAATAATAAAGGAAGGATATTATAAATACATAAATAAATAATAAACAAACAAATATGTTGAGGACTACCTGCATGTGTGTCAGGTCTTCCTAGAATTTTAATAAAAGGATGTTATTTTTTTAATTATAATTTTATTTTTATTCCAACATGTTTTTAATTGAAGTGGCAAACATACTTAATATTTCTACCTCCTATTTTTCCCATAAGAACAACGCTGTGAAGTGGGTTGGATTGTGAAAGAGTGACAGATTCAAATCAGACAGCAGACTCATGTTAAGGAAGGCCTAGAACTAAAGAGTTTCCTGGTTTCTAGGTCAGGACCTTAACCATTATATCAAACTGGTATCTAATAAATAAATATCTCTGGAGCACATTTAATTTCAGTTTCATTATTCCTGTATGGATAACATTGATCTAAAGAGAAAACTCCCCTGAAAACCTCTATTCAAAAGAGCAGAAATATATTTAAGTGTGCTCACATAAAGAATAACTGAATGGTTTGTTACAAACATAGAGAAGCGTATGCAAATTTAAAACAGAAATACAATTCTAGGGTGCTTGACTAAAAGTAGAGATAGCTCCTGTTGGATATCAGCATATTACAAGTAGTACAACACTACATAACATAAGCATTTCAACTGTTCCTTCAACACAGGGGGCAGTGGATATTTTAATATCTCACCTCAGGAAGATATTGGGAAATTGTAAATTATAGTCATGGGGGACCTCAACCTGCCATCGGCGGGTGAAACGTCGGCGGCAGCTCGGGAGTTCTTGGCCTCCATGACGACCATGGACTTGACCCAATTAGTTCATGCCCCAACTCACACGGGAGGACATACACTAGATCTAATTTTTGTCTCTGGCCAGTGGCAGAATGATCTGGAAATGGGGGAGATAATTATAGAGCCCTTGTCATGGTCAGATCATGCACTCCTTAGGATGGATTTCCGGACCGCTTCCCCCCGCCGCAGGGAGACGGAACCGCGTAGATGGTTCCGTCCCAGGCTCCTGATGGACCNCCCGACGCAGATCTCAACTAGCTCCTTGGTTTACCGAGGAGCTGAGAGAGATGAAACGCCGGAAAAGACGCCTAGAGAGCAGTTGGAGGGCTTCCCGAACCGAATCCGACCGAACACAGGTAAGGATACATGTTAGATCCTACCTTGTGGCAATGAGGGTGGCGAGGTCTAATTACTACTCCACCCTCATTGCGTCATCTGATAACCGCCCGGCCACCCTCTTCAGGGTGACCCGTTCCCTCCTTCAGTTGAGGGGAGGGGGGGATCCCCTGGTGGGGAGGGCTGAGGATTTTGCTCAATATCTGTATGACAAAGTCGCTCGGATCCGAGAGGGTTTAGACTCCGACTGGGTGGCCCCGGAGGAGGTGGCAGGAGCAAGTCTTGAGACTATTATATGGGAGGAGTTTGACTCTGTGGCTCCCGAGGACGTGGACAGGATCCTGGGGAGGCTGAATGCAACCACATGTTTACTGGATCTGTGTCCCTCCTGGCTGGTACTGGCGGCTCGGGAGGGTACACGAGCCTGGCTCCAGGGAATTATAAACGCTTCTCTACGGGAGGGTGCCTTCCCCGTGGTCCTAAAGGAGGCGGTGGTGAGGCCCCTCCTTAAGAAGCCTTCCCTGGACCCAGATGTATTGACTAACTATCGCCCAGTCTCCAACCTTCGCTTTGTGGCGAAGGTTGTTGAGAGTGTGGTTGCACAGCAATTCCCTCGGCACCTGGAGGAAACAGTCTATCTGGACCCTCTCCAGTCGGGCTTCAGGCCGGGATACAGCACGGAAACGGCATTGGTCACGTTGGTGAATGATCTCTGGAGGGTCCGGGACAGGGGTTATTCCTCTGTCCTAGTTCTTTTGGACCTCTCAGCGGCTTTTGATACTGTGGACCACAGTATCATGCTGCGGCGTTTGGGTGGGTTGGGAGTGGGAGGCACTGTTATGCGGTGGTTCTCCTCCTTCCTCACCGACCGTACGCAGTCTGTATTGGCAGGGGGACAGAGGTCGACCCCAAGGCCCCTA